>NC_067114.1:36846687-37132722 GCF_021347895.1 Acanthochromis polyacanthus | reverse complement strand
TGGTGTCGGTCCACTCTGTTTCCTGAGATCCAAGGTCAACGCAGCCGTCTACCAGCAAGTTTTAGAGCACTTCATGCTTCCTGCTGCTGACCTGCTTTATGGAGGTGGGGATTTTATGTTCCAACAGGACTTGGCGCCTGCACACAGTGCCAAATCTACCAGTGCCTGGTTTAAGGACCATGATATTTCTGTACTCAATTGGCCAGCCAACTCGCCCGACCTTAGCCCCATCGAAAATCTGTGGGGTATTGTTAAGAGGAAGATGCAGAATGCCAGACCCAAAAATGCAGAAGAGCTGAAGGCCACTATCAAAACAACCTGGGCTCTCATAACACCTGAGCAGTGCCAGAAACTGATCGACTCCATGCCACGCCGCATTAATGCAGTCATTGAGGCAAAAGGAGCTCCAACCAAGTATTGAGTACTGTACATGCTCATATTTTTCACGTTCATACTTTTCAGTTGGCCAACATTTCTACAAATCCTGTTTTTGTATTGGCCTCAGGTAATATTCTAATTTTCTGACCCACGGAATGTCGGATTTTCATTTGTTGCCACCTATGATCATCAAAATTAAATAAATAAACATTTGAAGTGCATCAGTCTGCGTGCAATGATTACATATAATGTAAAAGTTATACCTTTTGTTCGCAATTACGGAAATAAATCAAGTTTATGAAAATATTCTAATTTTCTGGCTTTTACCTGTATATAGAAGACTGGATACGCTAGCGCGCTGTAGCAGCCTGTAATGACAGCTGTAAATGACGTTGATTAGCTGCGTAAACACCTACGTGAATCACATCTTGGCTGGAGCAGCCAGTCACGGGTCACTCACTGACTCACATTGAAAAATAGCACAGAATGAATTGTTGTGTATTTATTTTATTTTCAATTTAGGTTGGATTTTATTTGTGTGCAGCGCAGATTTTCTGTGCGTTGAGACTGTGTCAGGAGTGCGCAATTGCGGACGCGCGCAGCTTTGAGGAACAGTGGCTCCCAGTGGCTCCGACCACTTCCCACGCCTGCCGAGAGAAAAAGGCTGCTTTTCTTATATTATCGCTCGGCCGTTTCGAAGAAAAAGTAAGTCGAATCCTTTTTTGTTGCTTTTTACAAGAAAAGTAGAGCGCCACTGTAGCTCACACGGTTCAGAATGACTGCGCCATCCAGCAAAACGATGCGCCAATGGCGCTGTGGAGATCGGCTAGCGCAAGCCCAGACAGTCTATGTCATAGACTATGAGCAGGCAGCGTATCTTGTCACTGGATGTAGTTTGCACTGTTCAAACAGAAACGTTATCTTACTACAGGTATTTGTTTCAAAAGCTTTATGTTGTGAAAAACTGAGATTTGGAAATTTGTGTATTTTTGTGCCTTAACTTGTCATTTTGTAAAGATGTTGTTTATTTTTGCTATTTTTTTATTTTATTATTTGGAAATACCAGAATTTGCACATTATTTTACATTTTTGTCTGTCTGATCTCATCATTTCTAAAAAATAAAATAAAATAAAATAAATCGGACATTACAATCCACTCAGTGCTTTCAGTACTTGAGTGGTGAAAAAACCAAATACTTTTTTACTCTTGAGTCATTTTTTGGATGACTGCTTTTTACTTCTACTTGAGTGATATTATTTTTATGTAACATTACTCTTAAATACAATTTTTGGCTACTTTACCCACCTCCGTTTATTTCTCTGATCAAAGTTTTGACCTTTCATTACTGCAGGATCAGTCTGAACAAGATCCAGGTTTATTTTCCAGAAATAAAGAGCATTGGTCCTCAGTTTCAGAGTGATCAGAGTTGAATTGTCATTAGGCTTCATGATTATCTCCAGAATATGAAACGGGAAGAACCTCCCAAACTGCACATATTTCTAGTTTTGGTTGCAACAGCAGCTGGATAACCTCACTGCTGGTCTAAACTCTACTAAACCAGATCAATCTTTTTTTTTTTTTTGCTGGACTTTACATCAGCGACATCTTTGAGGCCTCATGGTTTTGCTGCAGAACTGCGTGTGTTGGTGTGTTCACACTTCCTTTTAGTTACTTCTTCATTTTCTTCTCTTTTCATAGCTGGTGGCTTCATCTATCTTTAATATACAGAATTTATTTATTTCACAGTTTTAACTTTTCAAACTGTTAAACTTCATGTCATCAGAGAGTTTGATAAAACAGCGACGTCTCACTCTCTTCCCGGATTGCTCTTTCTTCTGATCAGAGTCAGAGTTAAAGCTTCATCTAGAACTCTGAGCTCAGAAAGATTTTATTATCGCTTCTCTTTAAGCTCCATTCCTCAAGTTGATTCTGAGACAATTCAGAATCAAACCAGAGAAGGACTTCAAGAATGATTTACTGTCTGAGTCTGGATTGTAAAGCAGCTCACAGGATTAAACTGTCTGGAATTCTAGAAGCAAGAATCCTGCTGATCTGTTTTTGATTAAAAAGAATAAAGCAGTTTCATCTGCTAATGAAGCTTTAAACTGCTGCTTCAATCATGGTGAGTGCTTTTACAGAAGTCATTTATTTCTTATTGTTTCTCTTTGATCTTTACAGGGTAGAAACACCTCATAAAGTCCTTAATGGGATTTTTGAAGATTTGGCCAAAGATGACTTCAAAAAATTCAAGTGGTTGTTGCATGATGAGTTGATAAAAGACTTTGAGCTCATTCCAAAGTCTCGACTGGAGGAAGCAGACAGGATGGACACAGTGGATCAGATGTTTCAGAGCTACTGCATCTACACCATTAAAGTTGCTGTAAAGGCTTTGGAGGAGATTCCCAGAAATGATCTCGTGGCGAACATCCCAGAAAGCATCAAAGAACCTGAAGGTAAGTCAGAGAAAGATGAAAACTGGGACGTAGCAGAGATATCAAGGAAAATATGGTGACATTAGAGTAATCAGTGAACATGATAGATCTGGAACAACCATCCACAGGACCAAGGAAATCCACAGCAGCAGAACAAATATTATGTAGCGGAAACCTGAGAACATCAGACTGGACTAAATCTCTCAGATCTTTGGAGAAAACAAACATGTGACCCACATAGAGAGCAGTGGAGAGAATGTGCCGATGTTTTCTGATCCAGTTCTTAACGTCTCACACAGGAGACACGTTACTGATCAACAGCCATCAGGACAAATAATCCAGACAGAAACCAGCAGCCACAACCTCCAAACACACACAGTAGCAGCTAACCTTAGATGATATTCCACAAAGCATCACGACCATGGTCCACATGGGACTGTAACCTGGAACCAACAGGAAGATAAATTATGTGCTCACGATGCAGTTAAAGTCCCAGAGAGTTTTCCCAAACACACTTTGTCCATGTGACTAAGTGACGTAAACACAGAGCAGCTGGTGTCCTCCAATGTCTTAGAATCAGTGTTTTAGTGAGTGCTGAGTCCACAGACAGAAGTGTTTGTAAATGTGAGGGGAGTTGGATTCCTGTGAGAGTCTCTATCAGGACAGAATCCTGTGGAAAAGTGAAGAAAACAACCATCACAGACAGCAGGACACAACTGATGTAACACCACTTTAGATCAAGAGAACACTAACTAACCTGTGACTGCTGTTTACTGAAACTACAGATACAGGACACTTCAGTCCTCCAGATTTTACCAGACAAACATGATTTTTAAGGCCATTACCACACACACAATCATTAGAAAAGTGACAAAAACCTTCCGTCCTCCAGCATGCAGATTACAAGCTGTCAGGTGAGACTAAATATTTTCATTGGTCAGCGGTGCTTCTGATATCTAGCAGGTCTGTCTGTGTGTCTGTCCAGGTAGATAAAGTCCCTCAGTTTCAGGTAAATCTTACTCTAGAAGGCTTATTTCACTCTGTTCAGACTAATGTTTGGTCTCACACATCTGAGTGCAGACTGGAGGCTTCTCTGTGCACGGCCGGCTGGAAGCAGCTACTGATGCATGTGAGGCTTTCAGGGAACATCAGGAAATTGTAGTTTCAGAAAACCACCTGGGTTATTGTGTCCACCCTCTAAACTGAGTCTCTGGATGCACATGGGTCTAACTATCCCTCCCAGCAGCACAGTAAACTGTCAGCCTGTGGAACCAGTGAGATCTGATCAAACAGCAGCATTAATTACACAGAGTGCAGCCGAAGTCTGGCTGGAACAGAGCTGTTACTGCCGGAGCATCAACGTTCTGGATTTAAACAGCACAAAGTCTCCAAGACAGTCGTCCTGAGCCTGACAGGTGCAAAGCAGCTGCCATCCCTGCAGAGTTTCAGCAGCAGGCAGCAACAAACCCAATCATTTACCAGTGGTTAGAAAACAGCCAAAGAAAGACTGCCTTCCACTGACTTTATGCCCAGATCATACTGATGGAAACAACTAAACCTTTATCTGCACCTTTGTTCTTGTTTACTGTCATTTACAGAAGTTACCAATGTGTGTTGGAGCTGCCTTAAAAGGAGGAACTTGAAATGTTTTATTCAGAGCCAGAACGCTGTCTGAACACTTTGTCTGCATCATGTGCTGCTAAATCACAATGAGAATGTTGGACTCACCAGTATTTAGTGTGGAGCTGTTTGTTGTGGAGAAAAAGAATGAAAATCAACGTGTTTCTCAGATCTGGACAGAAGCTGAGGAATGTTTTCCAGTCATGTGTATTCTTTCATTCTTAATATATTTATTCAGCTGGAAACAGACAAGAAAAAAAAAACAATCAGACAATGACAAATGAAATTTAAAATATGGATCAAACAGCCCAGGGTGGGTAATGTTTAGGATTTGGTCAAGACAGACGTGGATTAACTGGTCAAATTTAGTCCAGATTTTAGGATCATCACTCAAGTGATGCTGCATTTCCTTAATGTTCTGATTTAAACTGCTCAAATCACTCCTGTGTAGGAAGTTCAGTGCGATAGGTAGGGAGGTCAGAAGGCCGCTGTGAAGAATGCAAATCTTCTTGTCCAGAGGTGTGGTTATTCTCACAGTGGACACTTTATGAAGCTCATCAGATTCTGGTGAAGGTAGGAGAGTCCTGTGGTCTCAAGAGAGCCGTGAGTGGTCCTTCAGTAAACATCAGATCTGCTGTGATAAAAACACAGCTTCCAGATGCTTCACCGTCTTGATGCAGTCACTCCCAGATACGTTGTCATACGCATTAGAATCTTTGGACTGATCGTGTCTTTAAATCTGTAGTTTCCATTTCAGAAATGGGCTAGAAAGGGTCTCCGTGAGGTCACACAGAGGGAGACAGAGTGTTGCTGCCACCATTCAGCGACACAGAAAATTACATTTTGTATCTGATAATATGCATATTCTGTTTGACAGTGCTGGCGAGCCATAAATTAAACATTTTATGACAGACTAAAAATCTGACCACAGGATGGACTCTGGACATGCCTGGTTGAAATGAACATAAGGAACAAGTTTTTAGAGAGACAAGCTAACAGGACTCCTTCCCTTCCTCTCCTCCACATCCTGGCTCTTCTCGCCCAGATCTGCCTCCATCGTTATGCTGCTTCCTCCTCAGCTTCAAGGTGCTTTTATGTTCATATTTTGAATTCACATTCTAACGTATGGTTCAAAGGAAAAGAAATACAGTTATTCTGTTGTTGTGCATGTTCTTTTATTGTAAATATCTGTAGAATACAGTTAAAATTAGGGATGGCTCGATACCACTTTTTCACATCCGATACCGATATCGATACTGCAGCCTTGAGGATCGGGAGATACCAATCCGATGTGAATCTTTTTGCATTCTAAAAGTTGTTAATAATACATGGATGTAATTTGCTTGATACGGACATCTAAAAACACCACGCTCATTGTACAACACCTGTTCTGGTCCCCTAAAGAAAGAAGGAAAACATGTGACAACAAGTTATGTGTAACTGCTGCGGCTTTATTAAAACTTAAAGCTCACATCGCTTTTAACAGCGTTTGTAAACACAACAGACCCAGCTGCACCATTCAAATGTTTGAAATAAAACTGCAACTTGGTGCACATATTTAAATTAAATTAAATAATCCCCGTATATAAACAGAAAAGTCACATTATAACTCTAATAATTCTCGAGACACACAATCAAAACATAAAAATCTAGGCTACGCACCTGATTTGCTGCACCAAAACAAAAAAAGAAAAACAAGGGTAAACAGTGCAATCTAGTGTCTTTCTTCTTTTGCATGCAGCCGCTGATGTTGTACTGTATGTAAAACACTCATGAAACTAAATATTAGAATGAACACTATTCCTTACCTTACTTATTATTAATTACAAACTCTAAATTGGAGCCCTGTAAGTTTTCTCCCATTTGGTACAACCCTGATTTTCAGGTTAATCAGCCGCTCCATTTAGCTGTTTGGGAGCAGAATGGAATCACACATCTCCACCACCTCTTTTCAGATAATGTGTTCATGTCATATACAAACTTGCTTCAAAAATACAAAATTTAAAAAAAAAAAAAAGGGAATTTTTTACATTATCTACAAGTTAAAAATATTATTAAGAAAAGAATCCCAACACTTCAAAGCACGCTCCGGCCGCCAGCATTAGCTGAAGCAATCATAAAGCTTTCTCCGACAACAACTAAAACCCTCTCTAAAATATACAAGTTACTCTTAAGCACTGATAAAATACATTTACCCATCTCTAAATGGGAGTCAGACTTATCTATATCCCCGGAACCAGACTTCTGGACTCAAATTTGCGATAATGCATTTAAAATGACAAAACAATGCATGCATTATGCATTGTTGTTAGAGACTTCAAAGGATACCGCTCTAAATGCCATCAGGATGATATGGGGAAAAGATTTAAATGTTTCAATAGATCAAAACTCGTGGCAAAGCATTTTTAAAAAAATAAAAAATATGTCAAGAGATGCAAGAGTCCGCCTTACACAGTTTAAAATTTTGCATTGCTACTATTGGACTCCATATCGAATGTTTCGCCTTGGGCTAAAGAAATCACCTTTTTGCTGGTGTTGTGACCAAGCAGAAGGAAACTTAGCACATGCCTTATGGTTCTGCAGTAAAATACAAGGATACTGGTTAAAGATACACAATACCTTATGTGAGATTACTAAAACATCAATACCCTTTAACCCAAGACTATTTATTCTGGGAGATGATTCTATTTTAACTGAGCAAGATGCATGCATTAAGAGCTGGATCCAAACGAGTGCCATGATTGCTAGACAAATCGTTAAAAACTGGAAGAAGGATACACTACCATCTACTCCACCATCTGCCAAGGTGGCTGCATATGAAAGAAAGTCGGGTTGTGGGGGAGGGTGTGTGTGTGTGTGTGTGTGGGGGGGGTGGTCGTGGGGGAAGTGGGGCTGTGGGGCGCCATGGGGGTCTGCTATGGCCTGTTCTGCTGCGCGGGCCTTGGGGCTCTGGCTGTGGCGGCGGGGGTCGCTCCGGGCTCCAGGGCTGGCTCTCCGTTCAGTGGCTCCTGCGGGGGGGCTGTGTGGGCCTCCTTGGGCTGGAGGAGACAGCTCCCTCCTTTTGGTGGAGGTTTTCATGCATGCCAGACCCACCACACCGGCACCTACCAAAACTCAATAGAGTTTGTTCCTCCGGTCGCTGAGTCAGTGGAGGTTGCTGGGTTAGTGTCTGTGGATCTCACTCTGCTTTATCTATCCTCCTTGTGGCTCCTGACATCTTCATGATTGATGCAGTTGGGATTTTGTCGTATTAGGTGTTTGTGAAGGGTCTTAGATTTGTAACTGGTTTCAAGGTGTGAATTAAAGAGCACAAATAAATAAAATGCACCTTTTCTCTTAGAACACCGTCTATGCCTCACCTTTCTGTCTGTCCTGTGTTTGTTTTATGTTTCACTTGGGTGTGCACAGCCCTCAATGGCATAATGCAGGAAACAGCTTGAAATAAACATGATAGGTTAATTTGCCATGAGGGCAGGTGATGGTCACAGTCACAAAGAAGAAAAAAATTGCACATGAAGCTTAAGCAATGGCACCATGGTTGGTTGGTGTCATTTTTGAGCAGACTTGCAGACAAAAAAAAAAAAAATGAACACTATTCCGATACTCACATTATGTTCACTGAAAACAATAAAACATGCTAGCTGCCTGACGTTGAACTGAAAATACTTAAGCTGCCTTGTCTCCTCATGTTGAGGACAGATTTTTCTTCAGAAAGATGAACATTTCAGCCTTCTCAGCTGTCAGTCTGCTCCTTTTTTCATCAATAACGTTGAAGGCTGTACTGAAGAGCCTCTCACTCTCCACACTTGTTGAAGGTGTGCAAAGTAATTTAGCAGCTGTGACTGCCAAAGAGGGCAGTCTCCCAATTGGGGGATAAATAATTTCTATTCTTTTCTATTGTTAACTGGTCCAATAAAATAATAATAAATGATTTATGTACAAAGTGTTTAGTATAATTAAGTATAGTACTTATGTATAAAGCACTAGACATATATTGGTGCCACGTCTTGCATTCTTGGGGGAGTCCAATTTTAAATAGGGAGATATAAAGTTTTCTCAGTGAACAATTATTTTATTGACACGTGTACAACACTGATGGAATATAAACAATATCTGGCGATTAAACCTTGTCCTAACGTTCTCATGCGAGTGAAGCTGAGAGCAGCGTAGGATCTCCCCTGATGCCATTTACACTGGTGGGGTGGACGTGCGGCTGAGAAGAGGAGAGACCTGTCACCTAATCATATTTAACACGAAAACATGTCCACAGTTCGCTACTTAATCACATTTAACCCGAAAAACAGTAGAAAACGACAAAAAAAACAAACAAACACAGTAAACGTACAACAGAAAAGCCGTCAAGTGGCCACAGATTGAAACGTAAGGAAGGAGAAAAAGAAGATAGAGAAAGTAGAGAAGAAATTAGAAGATGGCAGAATGGAGGGGAAAGAAGGTAGAAAAAAAGTTAAGAACAACAACAAAGGAAGAGGACAAAAGAAGAATGAGGAAGAGCAGAGTAGGAAGAGGAGAAAGGAGAAGAGAATGAGGAGTAGGGGAAGGGGATGAGTAAAGATAGGAAGAAGGTAACAGAAAAGGAGGAGGAGAAAGAAGATTAAGACAGTAGGAAGAGAAAGAAAAAGGGAGCAGAAAAAAATGAGGGGGAATGAAGATGGGGAAAAGACAGAAGAACAAGGAGTAAAAGGAGGAAGAGATGAGAAAAGGGAGTAGTGTAGGGAGACAAAGAGGACGTAGAGAAAAAAGTAAAAAGAAAAGACAAGAATGGCAAACAGTAGCACAAGATGGAAAGAGGAGGAGAAAGAAAGAGATGAAGACAGAAAATGAAGGAAAATGAGAAGAAAGAAGGAGGAATATAGGAGGAGGAGGAAGAGGAATAAGAGATGACAAAAGAGGAAGGTGATGACAGAAGGAAAAGAAGGGAAACAAAGAAAGAAGGAGAAATGTTTAAAAGAAGTCAGAAGACAGTGGAGAAAGAGGGCAACAAAGAAATGGGAGGAATAGAAGACAGGAGGAGAAAAAGAAGGAAAAACAAGAGTAGAGAGGAAGAGATGGAGAAGTAAGAAGAGAAGGAGGAGAGCATGACAAAAAGGGGGTGAGGAGGAGAAAAAGAACAAAGAGGAGACGATGAAATAAAGGAAAAATAGGAGGAATAAGAGAAGACGAAAAATGACAAGAAAATCAGAAGGAAGAGAAGGAGAATGAGGAAGAGAAGAACAGAGAAGGAGAGATGAAAATGAAGAAAAAGGAAGAACAAGGAGTAGAGGGAGGAAGAGATGAAAAGGGAGTGGAAGAAAGCAACAGAAAGTAGGAGAAGAAAGGAGGAGAAGAAGAGAAAACAAGGAAAAAGAACAAGGAGTAAAAAGGATAAAGAGACAAAGACGATGGGAGAAGAAGATAGGAGGACTATTAATAAGAATGAAAAGGAAGGAGAAAAGAAAAATGTAGAAAAGGAGAAGAGAGGAATAAAGGTAGGAAGAGATGGAGAAGTCAGATGAAGTAGACAGCAGGAGAAAAGAATGAGGAAGAGCGGAGGAAACAAAGTAGGAAGAGGACAAAGAAGGAAAAACCTACAAGAGAGGGAGCAAGAATGAAGAGAAGGAGGAGAGGAATGAAGAGATATAAGGAAGAGTAGAGGAAGAAGGAAGAGAAGCAAAGAGTAAAGGGGAGGAAAAGATAGAAAAAAACAAAAACAAGGAAACAGACAACCACAGGGCAAAGGAGACAAAGAGGAGTAAGAGGAAGAAAAAAGGAGGTGAAAGTAAGGAAGATAGGAGGAGGGAAATGAAAAAATTAAGAGGGAAATGAGAAGAAAAGAATGAGAAAGAGAAGGAGTAGGAAGAAAAAATTAGTAGAAGGAGGGAGAGACGAAAAAGACGACAACAGGAAGAGGAGAAAAAGTAAGAGTCTGAGAAAAAGGAGAAATAAGAGACAGGACAAGGAAGGAGAAGAAAAGGAAGAGGAAGAGAAAGTAGAAGATGACAGAAAGGAGGAGAAAAAGAAAGAAAGGTCAGAAAGAAGGATAAAGAGAAAAAAAGGACAAGCCAAAGAAAGAGTAAGGAGAAGACAGAAAATGGAGAACAAAGGAAAAGCCAGGAGGAGGAGAAAAGGAGGCAAAAAGAATGAGGGAGACAGAAACAAATGGTATAAGAAGGAAAAATGAGTGGATTATGGAAGCAGTAAGAGAAGACAGGAGGAGGAAGAAACAAGGAATGCCCAGATGAAAAGCTGGAAAAGTAGCATTAGAAGAGGAAGAAGACCTGAAGAAAAAGGGGAAGAGGAGTAAAAATCTAAGGATGAATGAGAAAAGAATGACAAGAAGGAAGGAAGGAGACAAAAAGAATGAGGGAGAGAAAGAGGAAGAGGAGACAGAAGAAAGAAACAAGGAGTACAAGGAGGAAGAGATGAAAAAGAATGAGTAGTAGAATAAGGAGGAGAACATGAAAAGGGAGTAAAGGAAAAAGAAGGAAGACAAGAGAATAACAAAAGAATGAGGGATAATCAAGATGGACAAAAAGAAAATGGAAGAACAAGGAGAAAAAGGAGTAGTGGCAAGGAGACAACAAAAAGGGGGAGGAGGAGAAACGACAGACAAAGGAGGAAGAGAAGGATGGCAAAAGAAATGAATAGACTGAAGGAGGAAGAGAAAGAAGGAGACAAAATGAAGAAGACGGAGAGGAAAAATAATAAGTGAAGGAAGTGGAGAAAAGAAAGAGAAAAACAAGGAGCAGAGGGATGAAGAGATGATGAAGATGACAGGGTAGGAGGAAAAGAAAAACGAGAAAAAAAGGCAACAGATACAGAATTTGGGGAAAAGAAAGCAATTATAAAAAGAGGGGAGGAGGAGGAACAGAAGACGACAAAAGAAGAACAAGTAGTTCCAACAAGGGAGAGAAGGCGAAGTAAAAGTAGCAGAGAAAGGAAGAGAACATGAGGAAAAAAATGAGAATGAATAAAAGAAAATGGAGGAAAAAAATGAGGCAGAAGAAGCAGAAAGGAGACAAAGAAGAGGACAAAAGAATAAATGGAAGAAAAGGGAGGAGATGATGAGAGGAGGAGGAGGATGAGAGGAGAGGATGGATTAGAGTAGGAGGAACACATGATGAAGAAAGAAGGACAAGAAAAGAGGAGGTGAAGAATAAGGAGGAAAAACCAGTATATTTTTAATCCATGGTTACAGAACACCACCCAAAGGCCACTTATCTGTCGTCTCGAGGTGAAAAAGATCCACAATCACATCAGGAGATCTGAGGGTGGAAAACAAGCATGAATAAACACAATGACTTTCTGGACAGTTTCATATGTTAATAATTGTTGGTGATGTAGTTTTAAATAGTAAAAGATCACCAGAACAGAAACCACGCTACAACACAATGCCTCCACCCTTATCTAATATTGCATGATAGCTCCTCACTCTGCTTCAGCAGCTTGGACTACTCAGCCAAAGCCCACGAGTTGGACTCTGGAATCACAACATGATGCCATGTGCTTTCATATTTGCATAAATAATGTCACCATTCTTCAGTCTGGAGGGCTGTGAGCAGCTACAGGGACAGAAAGTTAAATAAAGGCCTGATAGAAAAAGGCCTGAGGAAAAACACGGATCTCCAGACCATTCAATACAAGAATAAAATCTTCAGTCACACATTTAAAAGACTAATGACAGCTTACCTGAAAAAAAAAAAAAAACACTACCCTGAGAGCTCTGACTGAGTTCAGGATTCATCCAGAATCATAAAATATTTAGCAGCAGATCCAGTGTTTAATTATGGAAATGCACACATCACTTTCAGTTGAACTAAGCACTTATTGTTTGATAGTCAAAAGAAAGAAGGTCACCCACAGTCAGTTGTCGGCAAGTCTAGTGAGGTTTCTTATAAATCCACAATTAAATAATGTTAAACCTCAACGACATTATTGTTTTGCAAATTAACTTGGAATCGGAGTTTGAAAATAGGCTCCGAGCACGTTCACTGAACGGTTCAGTGATTCAGAGAGAACAGCTTATTTTCATGATACTATGTGTACTGTGTTTACAAGATGAGGCCACATTCTCCATCAGCTATAAAACACTGATACAGTCAATCAGCTGCTGAATAAAAAACAAAAAAAACTTCAGAATAAGGCTGAACTTTGTTGACAATATGACCAGCCAGCAACAGGCATCGACCCCAATAAATACACCAATGTCTGACAGTGTGTTTAAAACAACATCTAAACATCAGTTAAGATCAGCTCTGAACTGAAAAACAGCATTTTCAAGCAGCTAAACTCAGCTACCATCTCTGAGTCCGGACGTGGTTACGTCATAAAGCCTCTCCGAACGCTTCTGCTAACCGTTTCCATGGTTTCGATAAATAAGCTGCTTGAGCATTTTTTGAAAAATGGCCTCGACGCCATCTTGTTTCCAAACATTTAAACACTAAATTCAAGAAAAATCCATGTCCTCGAACCAAAATAACAGCTTTTCGAATCACTACAGCATTCATAGCACATTCTATACATTTCCCGCAATTTTTAATATTAAAAATAGACTCATAAATAAGGAGTTTACACCAACGAAACGCCGGAATCACTCAAACTGTTTTTTTAAACAGGCCGTCAAACATTCCGTTACTTATCAAACTTTAAATTCGACAATTTATCCTAATTTTTTCTTCTCAAATCGCATTCAGAGTGTTTCTGGGGGTCAGTTAATGAGTCATGCTCAGCAGAAACATTAGTTTTATTTCCTTACCTGTGTGGTGACTGTCCACGTCTGTCAGGCCTCCAAACAGCAGCTGCTCGTCTGTCTGACCCGTTTGTCCAGTGAGTTGCTTTTCTTCTCCTTCTTCGATCAGTAATCCACAGAGTTCGTTCTTCAACAAGGTCCATTCTTCAGATGCTTTCCAGCGTTTCAAATCCCCACAGTTCAGCTTTCCAGCGTCCACTTTCTCCACCAGGTCAGCTCCAGGTCCAAGTTCCGAATGACAGTCAAGATCTGCAGGTCTTTTAAAGGCGTTCGGCGGCGCGTCATCGTTCTGTTTCCATGGCGGCACGGTGACGCACGCACGCATATGTGCGTGACAGACATTGATATAAAGTTAAATGTATGATCTATACCGTCAGATTATTTGCTTCTAAAGGATATTTCTCCACCTATATGCACCAGTATTAAAAAGTTACGGAGCACAAACTTACGTCAAACAACCAATAAATGAACTTCATCCTATATCTTATATTGGCCTCTAATTGAAGGATAATGTATTGACGGACAAAGCATCTGTATGTTTAGGGTCACTTTCAAAATAAGAGCCTATATCTAAGAGCTTAGTGAGAGGCTCTCTATAAGCTAGATTTTTTCCCCCTCTTAGTTCTTGTTTTTATAACCAGGTCTTTCCTCATTTGGATTTAATTCTGATATGTAACTTTTAGTTTGGTGTTATTCATGATACAATAACTGTTAGTCTGCATATATTATACAATAACTGTTAGTCTGTATTTATGATCAAAATAATTGTTATTTAGTCTGTATTTATCACAAAATAACTGCTATTTAGTCTCTGTTTAAGCTATAATAACAATTAGTCTGTATTTCTGATAAAATAGCTGTTTGTCAATCTGCATTTATGATATAATAACTGTTAGTTTATTCATCAGTGGAGCAGCAGCACATTTTCCAGGCAGCTTTATTGTCCATTGGCTCGTGGTTTTAACCAGTTTTCATGGTAGTTTTCAGCTAATTGAACCAACAATCATTTGAGCACACAAAAATCCTGAACACTACAGCAGGTGGAGGTTTCTGATTCAGAATGAATTCACATGTGATAAATATGAAGGCAAAAGGTCTTTTAGTCAATTTCGTTTGAAGGAATAGTGCGCACTAGGCTGGCTACCACCAGCCTGAATCTCAAGTGAGATACAGGCTGGGTACCTGCTATTCATTTTCTTGTAGGGGTGGAGCAGTTTAAAATTTTCCACAGCCGTTGATTGGGCGCTGCATATGTCAGTCAGTCTGGGGCAGTTGAAGCTCACAGCCAATCGTGTCACTGCTAGCCGCTGACGTAAATGCAGAGCGACGGCAGCACCACGAAAAAGAATCATTGCTGTGTTTGCTCATGTGTTTGCTTCTTTCGCCATGTCGCCGGACGATTCTTGCCGTTTATGTAAAGTAAACATGAGGGAAAGTGGACCCCGTGTTTATGCACACTCCACAGATATGTTTGTGTCAAAAACAACGCCGACCATATCAGATAGGTTAGCGATGATGGACCTGATAGTCACCCCGGAGCCGGAGCAGTCAAACAGATGCTGCCAGCGCTGCACCTCCACACTCGGTCGGCTTGAAAAAGACTTTCCTTTATTCAGGCAATGGGAAGAGAACGTCCGGTTAAGCAGCGTATCGAAAAGACAACGTGAACCCACCCCGTCCAAGACACCGAGGACTTTGAAAAAGACCTGCCCAAACCCACCGAGTCCACTAGCTTGTTCCTTCGGAAACACGACAACAAAGGTAACGCTTCTTCTCAAACAACCCATCATGCATTGCGCGTAGTCGCTTAGTGTGCGTCATCGTCTAACTGTCCCTCCCCGTCCTGTGATTGGATCCCTGACTCAGGGACAAATTCAACCCCAGGTCGCCAGACTGCCTAGTAAACGAAATGACAATGAGTGCACAGGCAGTCTGGGTATTCCCAGACTAAGTGCGCACAACATATTTTGCAAAAGTGTGCATTTGAGCACATGAGCAGCATTTTAAGTGTATGAATCTGTTGGATTTCTATATTTAAATTTTACCTCATGATGTGGCCCAATGTGACATAAGTTATGAACTGTCATTATATAAATAAAACTGAACAGAATTTAGTTTTCTGAATTTAATGCTTGAAAGTGTGGGCAAAGCTAGTACAACACTTTGGTGGTTTTTAGTTGTTTTCTTCCAACAATTGTAATACTCACAATATTTTGAGTAATTCACCGGTGCACTTAAAAATGATCTGATGTTTTTTTTGTTCTTTTAATCACTGCTCAACCAGAAGGAAGAACATGCCTCCAGTCTCTGGTTCATTTGAACTATCCATTAATATAAATGTCTTGTGTCAGTGTTGCTTCATATGATTCTGTGCTAATTTCCACTTTGTTACCACTTTAAGTTTCTATTTCATTTTTACTGCAGGATTCTAGCTAATGATGATGGCATGATCACCTCCAAGGAGGTATGACTAATAATTGAACAGTGAGGCATAGTTTTGGATTGCATAGGTTTAAACTTTGCATCTTAACCATTTCCTGTCCACCCAAAATTGTAAATAAATAAGTAAATAAATAAAAATCAATTACTTAACAAAAATGAAAACGATTCATTATAGTCCAAACAGTCCTGTTAAATGACTTATGTAGGTTGTGATCTACTATGTCCTTACAGATTAAACCAAGACATCAACATAAGATTGACTCCTAATTTTAAATGAGCATTTGGCCCATTTCAACCTTCCATGTTCCTAGTCATTTCAAGATTTGTAAAGTAGCATATGAGCGCTACATTGCCTTAAAATTCAGATAGATTTTTAAAAACAGCCACCTGTTTCCAGAAACCAAGTTTACTCTATGACAGCAGGTCACTTCAGAGTGTTACTCAGTCAATATGAGGGCAGTCTGATGTTGAACTTCAAAACCAAAGCCCTATAAAATGTATCCTCATTGTCATCCAGAGACATACTATTTTCATACATATCCCTTTGTTATCATAGGAGCTTTAGTAGAAATCAAATGTACAGTCTTGTAGGTTCTTAAAGACATTCCACCTCTCATCCAAGAGGCTTCTTCAGTTCTGACTAATGGAGAGTCACAGAATGCATACTCCTGCTCACATGTCTTACTGTCCCTGATTCACATCCTGGCCTAGGGTCTTTCTGTGTGGAGTTTGCATGTTGTCTTTGTTTAAACAGGGTTCTCCTTCCGCAGATATGCTCAGGTTAGTGGGTGATTCTAAATTGTCCGTAGGTGTGAATGTGAATGTGCTTGGTTGTCTGTCTCTCTGGTGTCGCTTCCATTCATCCTAAAACAGCTGGGATAGACTCCAGCCCCCATGTGACCCTACAGAGGATTAAGCGGTGTATAGAGGTGTGTTTTCTATAGACAAATCACACTAAAGTAAGTGCTGAGGAATAGTAATGGTAAAAATAATCCATCCATCCATTCTCTATACACCGCTTTATCCTCACTAGGGTCATGGGGGGTGCTGGAGTCTATCCCAGCTGACTCGGGCGAAGGCAGGGGACACCCTGGACAGGTCGCCAGTCTGTCGCAGGGCTACATATACAGACAAACAATCACACTCACATTCCCACCTACAGGCAATTTAGAGTGATCAATTAACCTCAGCATATTTTTGGACTGTGGGAGGAAGCCGGAGTGCCCGGAGAAAACCCACGCATGCACAGGGAGAACATGCAAACTCCATGCAGAAAGATCCCAGGCCCAGGCTGGGATTTGAAGTGCGGATCTTCTTGCTGCAAGGCGAAAGTGCTAACCACTACACCACTGTGCAGCCCCCGTAAAAATAATTAATGTTTTAAAAAAATGTACCTATATATTTTTATTTTAAAGAGAAGAGAAGGTAAATTATGCAATCTTCTAATTTATTTCCAAACTGAAATAACTGAGAATTGAGTTCCTCCACACAGAGCGCAGGGCTTCCGTCCAGCAGGTGGCGCTAGTGCATCTTTAAGTTGCGTGTCAAACGCCGTCAAGGAAGAATGACGTCACAGGAACATGGCGGTTATGGCTGTCAACATGTAATCACAGGACCAACTTTTCGCAGACGTCGCTGTACGGTGGGTTCAATGATTTGAAGATACAGCATGGACGGCACGTATCACCACGACCTGTCAGAAGCTCAGCAGCCCCCTGGCTTCAGCGGCGGCTACATGCCGACACCCTACCCCGCTAACAGACCGAGCGAACAGACACAGCTGGAACACACTGCTCTACCGTGGACACCTTCACCGGCGTTTGGCGGTCAGTCCTACGGAACTGTGCGCAATTTTCCCGCACCACCTCAACCAGGAGCGGGTTTCGGAGGGCCTATTTTTGACCCTCCGTACGAGTTTGACCCTTCCACCCCCCCTCCGGCTTTCGGCTTCCCGTTCCCCCAACACTTTTCTGGCAGGGTCCTCCCCCCTCCGGTAAACGCATACGGTAGCCCTAGAGTCTCAACGTTACAGGATTTCTCTCAGTGCAGAGCCGGACCTCCGCCTTCCTTTTCTGACTGTAACCAGAAACGATATGAGGACCGCAGTGAGGCAGGAGTCCACCTCAGCGGCCCCCTTGGTCCTCCCCCGCGACAGGACTGTGACGGCAGTCCGGGAGCAACAGTAGCACAGCTGGAGGGTGACAGCAACCCGCAGAGGAGACAAGACATTCAGTGGCTCCGGCGGTTCTTACCGAGCAGGAGGAAACCCCCCAGAAGCCCCCAGATCCAGCAGCCGCACCTCAGCTCTGTCCCCGTCCTCAGAGCGACTCTGTACAGGGCGGTTCAGTTGGTCTCACAGCTGGAAAAGTCTTGTCTCTCTCTGAAACAAAATCTGCACAACGACGGTGTGTGGAGCGTCTCCTATGAAACGGCTTTACATGTGAGGAGGGAGCTGCAGGACAACATGAAGCTCCTCAGTGACGCCGTGTGGTTAGATCGTCTGAAAGTGAAGTTGTCCCGTATTGTCCGGAGAAGGACCCGGCAAATGAGAGCCAGGAGAGAACTTCAGATGGAGCAGAAACATGCAGAGGAACTTAGCTCTGACAAAGATGCTGCCATAGATGTATGGAGGATGAAGAAGATCCGGCAGGTGGAGGAGAAGAAGAAGGTAAGAGCGTCTGATGACCACAAGCCAGTTGACACAGAAAAGTGTTTCTCCTGGGATGATTTCTAGATTTGGTACAAATATGCGGGTGCTCTCTGAAAAAAAAAACTACAGTTTTTTGCAGAAATGTGCTGCTTCCCGACGCCACAGATTACTGTTTGATACCCAATATTCACTCTTTTTATGTTTAAAAGTAAATCTTGATGTTGCCTAAATTTTTTGGATGTGGCCCCAGTATTTTGTCCCAAAAGGGCAGTTTACATTCAGGTAATACTGTGTTGCTTTTGTCATTCGGTTACAAAATATCATGTTAATGGCGTTTCTCCAATGTCTCCATCTTGCTAAACCATAATGATCCAAATGGCTTCTCTCATAACACCGCATACTGTGTGCATTATTGTTACGGGATAGTCGTGAAGCGCACTGTGAGGAGATAATGATGAAGATGCTTTTCTTCCCTCTGTGGTGACCCAGGAGCAGGAGCTGAAACTTGCTGCAGACTCTGTACTGTGTGAGGTGAGGAAGAAGCAGGCAGATGTGAAAAGGATGCAGGATGTCCTCAGATCCCTGGAGAAGCTCCGCAAGCTCAGGAAAGAGGCAGCATCAAGGAAAGGTGAGAGTCTCAGCTGTATTCAGCTGCCGGCTTCCTGTCTTGAGCCACACAGTTGCCGGTCTATCATGAAGGCATTTTACAAAACATGGCAGGGTTTATGCGTCAACAGAAGAAAAGTTTCAGATGTTCTCATAGTGAGGAAGAAGATGCGTTCTCTTTTCTGTCAGACTGCACCACTGAGGGATTCTTAAATGCTAAGTTGGGGCTGACTGCTGTTATAGTTCACATGCTGTGTGGATGGTAGGGATGGTTTGTATATTGTTTGTTTCTTTTTATTCACACAGTGGGCATGATTCTATACTAAAACTACGTAGAGACTGTTGGTCTGACTATTATGGTTTAAGAGTGTTTTCAACTTCTTGTGCACTGTACGTGGACAAGTGGTTTGAACAGACTGATAGATAATGCACAACAAAAGTACAATTAAAGGGGAACTTCGTTTTTTTTCAACCTGGGGTCTGTTTTCATATGTCATTTCATACATGTGAGTGATGGAGAAATGAATTTTTGACATAGCTCCAGTATTTAGCCAGGCAGGCAGCTTCGCAGCTCAGCTAGCGAAAAGTATGGGGCAGCTTGCCACCCCTGCGTCAAAGTCTGCCCTCACGTGCTTTTTTCCCACACTGACCGGCTTGGATAGTCTCAATGAGTGTCCCACAACATACTAGAGATGAGAAGTGAACGAAAACCTCCACATTACCTGGCGATCGCTATTTGTTGTGGTCTGTATCCAAATCTCAGGACGCTAGAAAGCAAATCTTGTTCCGAAATCGCGCGATAGCTCGCCCAGTTTTGGCATGAGCTATCGCGCCAAAACTGGGCGCTTTTAATAAATCATTAACAGTTTCCACCTGTTCACTCGTATACCTTCAACAAAGGCATAGTCTCTGGCCCAGGAATTTGGTGTAGAACTGATGATGTCAGAGCTTGTCGACCCTCTGGTCTTTAATATCGTGTAATGCCTGGTTTTGGTACCCATGCTTATCTCCCTGTGTGTGTCAGGTGTTGTCACTGAGCAGTGTGACCAAGTGTTTAGCGACAGACTGCTGCAGCTGAGGTCTGTCATGAAGAGGAGGACAGCAGTTTACTCAGCAGAGGAGAAAGCCCTGATGGTGATGCTTGAAGGAGAGCAGGAGGAGGAGAGGAGGAGAGAGCAGGGGAGACGTCTGAAGAAGGAGAAAGAAAGACAGCTGCAGAGGAAACGCAGTGTGGAGTCCATGCTGTTTGGAGGTAACAGATTGTCTAGTGCAGGGGTGTCAAACATGTGGCCCGCCAAAACCGGTCAGCTAGAGGGTCTAATCTGGCCCATGGGACGACCTTACAGTGTAAAAATTACAGAGAAGACATTAACTGCAAATTTGTAAATCTATAAATTTTAAATAATTTCCAGAATTTGACAAGTTGTTTTGATCATAATGTAAGATACTAGATTGCCCGTTGTTCTTTTGTTAGTGTCTCATTTTTGTAATATTTTGTCTTTTTTTTGTCTTTTGTGTGACTTTTGCTGTTTGTCTCATGTTTTAGTTGTTTTGTTTCCTTTTCATCTCTCTTGTTTGTCTTATTTTTGTCATTTTGTATTTCACTTTATTCATTGTTTTGTGTATCATTTTTGTTTTCTGTCTCGCTTGTGTTGTTAGTCTATTTTTTGTCATTTTGTTTCTCGCTTTTGTCTTTTTTGCCTAATTTTTGTCCTTTGTCCATTTTTTTGTTACTTTCTTTGTGTAGTTTTGTCTCTTTGTTTTGTTATCTGTCTCTTGTTTCATTTTTTTTGTCATTTTGTGTCACATTTTTGCAGTATTTTTGTGTTGTTTTTGTCTTCTTTTAGTCTGGCTTGTGTTGATCATAAAGTAAAATACTATATCAATCAATTTCAGATACCTGTGACTGAATGTTTCATTTCTTTGTAGACACTGTGATCTGTAAGTTTTAATGTGTAAATGATAAACTGAGGCATAATGTTGTTGAAATTGAATTTATTTTTCTCAAGAAATATTAGGTTGTTCATATTCTTTTGTATGATGATAATTCCTTAAATGTGAGCATTTTTAGAATGTACTTTTTTGCACTAAAACAAAAGTTGGCGGTGTGATTATTTATAGGTTATTATGCTGTGATTTTCCTGATCCTGCCCACTTTGGATCAATTTGGGCTGAATATGGTCCCTGAACTAAAATGACTTTGACAGTCCTGGTCCAGTGCGACTAAATAGCAGTGATGTATTATGCAACACTGGTACTGATTTGCTTTTTCCATTTCTTTTACAGAGGAGCTTCCAGCTGGTTGTGTCCTGCAGCCGTTCACAGAGTATTACAGCCAGGCTGAGCACTCCGAGTACGCTTTGATACAAGTCAGGTGTGTCTTCATTTTACTTGGTCATCGGGCAGCTACATCAGACTCAGTGATGCACATTTTTAGTTAGGGCTCCAAAAAATGGATCCACAGGAACCCTGTTTTAATTGTCAATGTTTTTTGCCATTATATTCTTACGTTTCTCCATAAATAAAATCCTTATGACAAGAAAGACAAAAAACAAGTGGACTGGTGGGATACAGATTCCACCAACTGCTCAGACACGTAAATAGACACGCTTTGACTTCACATTTGCACAAGTTCACGTTTGTATAAATATGTCTTCTGTCATTTTAATCTCTCCATTCATCTGAAACATTATTTCACTTCTCTTTGGCTCCAAAAGTTAACTTTTGCAACTTTTTTTAGTTTCATAAAATCTTATTTGCGACATCTTGTCAGAAACTGCTGGACCAGTCATCCACTCAGTCGCAATTATCTGCAGATTTTCCGAATCTTAAATTGTTAAAGAAATATCAATAAGACAAATCCTTTTCTCAGTTGTTTTTAATAAGACAAGTCTATTTTCAAATATATGCAGTGCTTAATTGAAACAGGCTCCTGGATACAAATGCCATGTGTCTTTCTTTTAGGAGAGAATGGGACATGTTTGTGGTTGCAGCAGATCATCCTGATGGTTCCTCCGTTCCTCAGAGCTGGATCCTGCCAGACCCCCCATCCAGCCGGGCCTGGGCCTGTGCCCTGCAGACTGCCGACACTGACCGTTCCAGCCTCTGACTTGTGTACTCTCTGTTAGCTGAAATACACTTGCTGTAAATAATACACCTTTTTATATAAACCCAGCTCTAGATGAACACCTTTACTGGCACTGGAAGTTTGTACACTGAACACACAGAAAGCACATTTCTATTTTGACTCACTGTATGTGGATTGCAGGTTTAAGCCTGCCATGAGCCAGCATTTCATGTGGCTTTCTCCTCCCTTTTTGCTATCTGTGTGAAGTCACAGTCTGTTTTACTTCACAAAACAATCTCCAAGCTATAACCTATAAGATGAAAATTTCATGCCTTGCTGATCAGTTAGACTGTGCAGTAAGACATTCCAAATAGGCCAAAATAGTCATATCAATGACAGCGCTCATCTCTCTGTTTGCAAATGTTCCACCAAAGCAATCCTCTGTCACTGTTCTGTAGGGGCACTGATGTGGCATCCTTGATTTTTCCCAGCATAAGATGATTGATTCATTGAAAGAAAAACAAAACACACGGCAAAGCTTTTTGTTTTCCTTTTTAGCAGAATGTGCTGCAGAATAGACTGGGGATGAAGACTAGAAGAGACAAAAGAACAAGCCCTTCTCCTGCAGTGCAACAGACCTGAAGAGTTTAGCATTTCAGTGTAAAAGCTTTGACACTGAATTTAAAACTTAGTTTTGCTCTCCACAGGATGTTAAGTTTGTGATCTGATCTGTTAAACTTGGTATAGTTTCTATTTAAAGGGCAGTTGCACACAACTAATTTAAATGGTTTCCAAGAATATTCAATGACCATCCATCCCCTGACATACTTTTCAGTAACTCTTTTCACAAAGTTGCTTGGAGTGTATTTTTTGTATCCATGATGCAGTTATAGTCAGGAGTACTGATTCACCAGTGACTCAACCTTTCAGATACAGGTTTATTTATACACCTACAATTACTTGAACACATTTATCACTCTAATTAATTCACTAAATGCATGACTTCCTGCTCCATTTTATACTTCTAATAAATTGGCATGATTTTGTAGAAAGATTTCACATTGATATCAAAGAGTCTTTTTTGTATATTCTTGTCCAAAAAGCCTACTTAAATGGACCACTATTCAGTGTTGAAAAGCAGTAAAAGGGGAAAGCTTCTAAGGGTGTAAATACTTGATTTGGTTTATTTAATTTTCACACACAAAGTTAAACAAACAATTCGCATTTCTTACATTAAAAATGTGAAGGAAGGTTGCCAAAAAACCCTCAAGGGGTTTGAAAGAAGACAACCTCCAAAAAAAAAATAAAAACCTTCTCAGGTAGACCATTATATAAATACATAAAAATATGACAAGTAACATGCCAACAGTTCATAAAGTTATACACAGGGTAAATATTACCTCTATAAAACATGCTTCTTGTAGACACTGCACCTGTACAAGTTTGTCATGACAGTAGGGACGATGTACCAATATGTCAATGCACCAACTTGCAACTTAATGAGCTGAAGCTGTTTTATACCTTATTAAATTCAGACTAATACTCTCTCTTTTAGCTCTGTTTTAAGTCTCCACAGGCTCCTGAGGAAAATATCTGTTTTGGCTAAATGCTGTCTTCTGCCCGTGATTGTCTGCTGATAATTGCGGAGAAGGTAGTGTGCTGGGGCTTTCAGAAAAACTATTAACAGATTAGACAAATTCATAGACAAACTACTTTCTGATGGTCAGTAAGGACTCAGTTCAAACAGCTCAACATTGCTGACATTAATAGAATCAACTGAGGAAATTACAAACGCAATAGATGACAAACAGTATGCAGTAGCAGTATTTATCAATCTCACAAAAGCTTTTGACAACAAACCATGACATTTTAATCAGTAAACTAGAACGGTATGGGATCAGGGGGGAGGTATTGCACTGAGTGAAAAGTTATTTAATGGACAGTAAACAATTTGTGAAGTTGGGGCAGAATTCATCATCGTGCTTGGACATTGCTTGTGGTGTCCATCGGTCAGTATTGGGTCCAAAACTGTTTTCAATATACATAGATGACATTTGCAAAATATCAGAGGCATTAAAATGAGTTTTCTTCGCAGATGACACATATTTTTTGATTTGGGGGGTGATTTACAGAAGGTACTGGGAATTGTGGAATGTCCAAACTGAAAAAGTGGCTTAGCATGATTATATTATCATCAAACTTAAGTAAAACTAAAGCCCTCTTTTTTGGCTACGGTAAAAGGGATACATATGCACGGATAAAGGTAGATGGTGTGGAAATTGAGAGTTCATGAAAGTAAGTTTCTTACATCAAACAGCTCCATCCGTCTTTCGGTCTATGGCCGAATGACAGAGTTGAACCCTTTCAAGGTGAACATCAGAGTTTAACTTTCAAGTTGAACTCTGATGTTCCTTTGCATGTCATGATGTTGTTGAAATGACTTGAGATGCCACAGGGTGCCTTGCTGTGAAAGCAGCTTTACAGTCTTCTGTCTATGTTGACGTCTTGGCTGCGTGGACAGACAGCTGCTAGGGTCACTGCAGGTCTCTGGATTAGTGTCCAGGTGGTTCTCTAAAGAACCTGCAGATTCAGACTGACTGCAGCTCCGACAGCACACAGGTACGCTCTTTAATTCTTATATTCCACCAGTTAGTTCTGACAGAAAAATATGAGTGATTGAATGAGAGTGTGATCCACAATTATTAAAAGTTTATTCGGTACACACAGTTGTAATGCTATGTAAAAGAGAAATGCCAACAAATAAAATACAATTTAGTAATTCAAAATCGTGCAAATATTAGCAGTAGTCTATAACACTGTTCACTGACCCAAAGCTCAAGAGCTTTCTGTTTAACTAGTCCTTAGAAAATATCTGATATTTGCTTGTACACTTATTCTGGCTGTGCGTTCTGCCGAGTCCCTTTCTACTTTTAAGAGACAATTGAAGACTCAATTGTTCAGAGAACACCTAGGCACTTAATCTGACTCCACCTTAGGGGTAGAATAAGTCAGGTGATCCAAAACCCAGCACTTATTTAGCGCTGACAAAGTTGAAAAAACAAAAAAAAGGGGGGGGGGGGGGGGGTTGGCAATTCTTCTGCAACTTGATGGCAACACCTTTGACCAATCGCACTTGAAGCACTTTTGCACTTACTACAGGTATTTCCTTATGTCTGAATTCTTGCTTGTGTTGTATGTCGCTTTGGACAAAAGCGTCTGCTAAATGAAATTGTAGAATTGTAGAAACGTTTAAAATTAATGACAAAACAATTTTACAAAGAAGAGGCTAACTTGAAACATTCACACCATCAAATATAATCCAGTAAATATAAATACAGTGGAAAAATGCAGAGTGAAAAGCTCAATGTACAAGAAAACAAGTTAAAAACATTAACATGATCAAATAAAGTGTGGTAAAAGAGGGAACACAAGATGAAGCTAACATGAATAAAAAAGTGATTTCAAGGATGCTGGTGATTCTGCAGGCTCATATATTCATACTCAGTATCATGTGCTGGTTTTCAACTGCTCTTTCCACATTTGATGTCACTGTATTTGTTCAGTGGCATTACTGTGTAAACATGCTTCAGAGAAAACAGGGTGAGATTAGGGAGCATCTGTCCTCTGTGCTGCCAGACATCTTGGACCATCTGTCTGCTTGTTGTTCCTTATATATATATATATATATATATATATATATATATATATATATATATATATATATATATATATATATATATATATATATATATATATATATATAGTTTGCTACTTAATGTTTATAGATAGCAAATACTGCATGGGAGCAACACCACATGTTGTGGCCTGCAATGTAATCATTATATATATATATATATATATATACATTAAACAGAAAAGATTAAAAAGTCAGAAGAATGTGACATATAGACCATGGTTTGAGAATTAGTTGTGTAGTGGCTATGTCCTCTGCTTAGCCCTACTGGTTGTGGATAGCTGGTCGAGAGTTTTGACGTGCACTCAGTTTTAAATAAACAAACAAATTCTTAAGAGTTGAAATAATCCCAATTTTTTATTGTCGATCTTACCCGTAACTAAAACTTGTTCATAAACAAAATAATAAAACGCAACAAGTCGAGCACAGTCGAAAACTGCATGCCTCTCTTTCTGTCCAACAACACCTGAACCAAATCACACAATCAAGTATCTTCATTCTGCCCAGGCCATCAGCCTCAGGTAAAGCCCCCTGGGGTCTTAGATGAGAAATTACAAAAACAAAAATAAAATGAAATATGGCTCCTACAAGTAGTGTGACTCACCAGATGTAGGATGCAGTTGTAATTCTGCCATCTGGCTTTGTTCTTACCTTGCACTATCTGAGAATTGTTTTTTTTAAGTTTGTTTTTTAACTGTGTGGTCCATTTATTATAGGCTTTTAGGTTCTTTCATAATTTAATTATTTGTCATAAATCTGGCTTAGTGATTATACTGCATAATGTTATTTCTTCTGTACGCTGAGCTGGGTACTGAATTCCATTCCTTCATGTTTTTAACATTTCTGAATGACGATAAACTGAATTGAACTGAAACAGCATCAACCTCCGAGCAGCAGTCTTCACCCCACAACTATCAAGTTTGGAGAGGATTACACAGCCCTACAATTTCATTTTGGTGGATTGTCCATTTTGATGACAGAGCTGGTTTGCTACTGCAAATGTTCCACTAAAACAATTCCACTCATCATTTTTTTAGGTAACATCCAAGCCACATTCTTCACTTTGCCTTGCCCATCTTCACTGATTGCTTTAAAGAAATACGAACAAGCCAGAGCCCCCTATAGCAGCTTGTCAGTGTGGTACAGAAGGTCACTCCGTTCTACAGAGCAGGCTGGCAAAGCAAGAGTAAGGAATTAGTGATTAATGAACAAGCTAGAGCCTGTTAAAGGGATACTTTGGTTTTTGTAAGCAGGGTTGAGTGAGTGTAATATCTACAGCTAATTGCAGGCAGCACATTCTCTTTTCAGTGAACCCGAGAAGATTTGGAAATGCAGTGCTTTAAGCTGGGTCACAGCATAGCTTATTTTAACCACATAAAAAAACGGTCCACCTAAAACATTAGTATTTGTTTAAGAGTACACTATAATTAGAATATTTTCACTGCTTTACCTTGCTCTCAGACAGCCCCTTTCCTTTGAAACTGTATTGCTTGTTGTATATTAGTTTGTCTTACTCAGATCATCTGTGTTGGTCTTGGTCCCAATGGTACAAGACCGACTTTGGCTAAATGTTCTGCATTTACACAGCACTTTTCTACCTTAGTGGTCCTCAAAGCTAGCCTAGCCACGCTAGACCCAGCTCTTAAGACACAAGGGTCTAGGAACGCTTGACAGGGAGGGAGGCGGGCTAAAAGTTTGTCTTTCAAATCACTCTGCAGCAATTGGGTAGGTATACAACCAATCACCGCAACGAATAGGCTCTTAGAGCACTGGATTGTGGCTAAGTCCCATTCGCTTCCCAACCAGCGGAGCCAACTGGTATATTAAGGATTTGCCATATCCCGTCGGCATAAGTCCAAATACGTCTTTCTTCTCAATGAAACACTTCAGTGCCGTCCTTTGTTTATCTTTCAAGTTGAATTTTAGCTTCAAATCTTTAAGGGCTGTGGCCAAAGCCGAGTCGAAAGATAACTGTTTATTGTGCGCCGGTTGTTTCTGTCAGAATCGTCGCGCCTCTGTCGTCACTTAGTTACGCCCGCCTTCTGACTCTACACTTCATGGTGATTCATCCGGCCAGTTTTAGGAGCATCCAACCTCGAGCCTTATGGAGGGTAACTAGACCCACCCTGGCAGAGAATTAAATTCGTTGCCGTGGGTTATATAGCGCAGCTAGGCTACCTCAAAGCGCTTTACAGAATTTCCTATTCACACACCAGTGGTGACAGAGTTGCCATACAGCGTTCTTGCCTGCCATTGGGAGCAACCTGGAGTTCAGTGCCTTGTCCAAGGACACTTGACCATGCAGAGGGGCCAGGCATCGCCAACTATATGCTGGACCACCTGAGCCCCAGTACTTGGTACAACCTGACTTAAAATAAACCGAAACTATCCCTTTGAAATGTCTCTTCCTTTCTTTAACATTGAGTGAAAAACCACTATCAAAAGGTCAGCTCCAGTCACCTCCAGCCCACTGCAGCTTGTTGACTGTGCTCAAACAGGGATCAACAATCTCTGTTTGATCATGGAAGCCCACAGTACAGCTCCACACCAGAGAGTTTTCTCTCAGCTGAAGTAGTCAGACTGCTGACATAATAAATCAAATGTTTTCCATCTGAGAGTTTGCCAACACTTTCTCAACTGTGTATTTGTCAGTGGACTGAGCAATATGGAGGGTGTCCCTCTGAAGTCCACACAAGCTGCTGTCCAACAAGAAGTCAAAGACGACATCACGGTGACTGTCCCCGATTACCTCACCATCCTGCGGGAGACAGAGGTGAGTGTACTGTCCCGTGTGTCTCCACAACTCCTTTCACACTCCATTCTGTTAATCTCACAGGAATTTCACATCCTGGTCACGTTTCTGTAGAAGTCACACTGGCAATGTAGTTAGGTCAGACCTAGTAACCTAATCTGAGTTTTTCCCCACAAGATGTTGACAGGAGAATTCTTCCAGCTGTTTAGAACTGTTCTCTCTGAGCTTGTTAAAAACCTACAGCATCAGACAGCAGCAGGATCCAAATGTGCTGGAGCTGAGAGAGTTGTGTGTATTCACACATCGAACAATGTCATTGGTAACTTTATGAAATTCTTAGAATTATAAATTAGCACTGAGAGAGAATGGAGAGCAGATCAATTCAGACCAAGACCTAATAAGACCTATAAGACGGAGTAGCTCTACACGTCTTTACATCAGACAGGTGAGCTGTGACTCAAAGAATCACAGTTCAGTTTACAGCTGTTTAGGACTATTTCTTTGTAGGTCATTACAAACTTGCAACATCAGACAACAATAGGATCCACGAGTGTCTCCAGAGAGAGAGAGCTTAGATGAAGAACAAGAAAGCAGACACAGTCAGCCTATGGCAAAAGATAATGAATTCAGAGTGTTGCTGATCTTGCCTCTGCCAGCAGCTGGTGTGCAGTAAAGGAAATCTCTGGACTTACTTGACACCATTTTTAACCGTGTCAAAATCCATCCCAGCAGCTTCCTTTGGTGTTCACTGCTAATCAACTTAACTAGCTATGTTGAGAAAGTGCTTGCATTGCTATTTTTGTTGTTCAGATTTGTATTCATATGCTATTGCTGAGCATGTGGTGATTTTAAACTGGTGGTATCAAGATGAAAATATTATTTGACTCTATCATTACAGAAGAATAAAGCTGGGTGTAAGGCTCTTTATTACAAGATACAGATTGAAGCTAGACATTGAAAATGAGCTAAGAGTGACGGTCTCACATCTGCAGCCTCGATCTGAGAAAATCTGCAGCCCAAGCAAGCCCACACCAGTCACGAAAAGAATTGTGAGATTTGAAGTGTTATTCGAAATGTTGTTTTTGCAGAGAATGTTTGCATGTTTCTGTTTATTACCAAAGACTTGCCATTTTTGTGCAGAGACTACATTTTGTGTCTGTTGAAAGGAACTGAAACTGATAGTAAAAATATAAGATTCATGTTCCAGAGTCACTGCTTCCACTCCAGTGCCTTATTCATTTATTTTAATTTTTTTTAGGAAGATTTCATGTTTTGCAGTTTCCTCAGTTCAGTTAAAATACAAATTTGAGAGATATATGCTGCAAAATCCCTTTTAATGCTTCCACTCTTAAAAATGATGTGTTCCTTTGAAGAGTTTTCAGTAAGGTGTCACAAACTAAACTTCATATAAATTCTACAGGAGTTTGCAAGCAAAAGATGTGTCTGAGAGTGTGTTTACGTTGCTGCATGGACGTAGGATTGGGCAGAAAATATTTTCTTCTGCCAAAGGGGGCTCTGCAGAAAAAGTTTGGGAACCACTGGTGTAAGGACATAAGGGAGTTGTTCATGTGACTAACATATTGTTTGTCCATGTGATAGTATGAATTCAATCTGGAGAACTGGGTGATAACTGGGTTGCAGAGTGGCTTCATCAACCAACAGCGGCCTCAGCCCTCCTCTTCATTAGGACTGCTGCCATCTTGTCCACCGTACTGGATGATGTTCTGCAGCCCACAGCAGAGCCGCATGGCCAGCCGCCACTGCTCTGACTACTGGGAACCCAACCCTCGACAGCGTTCTCACAGCCTCAATCCCGCTGTCCTGCGCACCAAGTTGTCATACTCTGACGATGAAGGAGAGGGCACTTCACAGAAAACCAAGACATGTGTGCCAGTGGGGGAGGAGCACCCTCCTGCTCCACATCAGCAAAGTCAGAGGAAAGCGCAGAGAGCTTTTGTCCCTGACCTGCTGAACCCGCCAGCCTGTCTGAGTAGCCTCCCACACCAACGCAGGAAAAACCTGCGTCAATGTTCCCTCTCTGTGCTCAACGTGTCCACGCAACGAGATCCAAACACAGACAGCCAGTCCAAGAGCCCTTCATTAAACAGAAGCTCTGACAGGAGAAGTCCCAACATCAGAGCCAACACTGTCGACAGGCTCCCCACCATCAACAACCACAACACAGCATGTAAGGTAGGGGGACGGACATGTTAATGTCAGGGAACAAGCTGTAATCCAAGCAGCAGACTTATAGCTTTAATCAGCAGTTGGACAATTTGGAGAGGATCACTGAGATCCAAACTAGATTCAAAACAGTTGATGAAAGAGTTTTGCTGTTTGTTTACGTCTATACTTTTGACTGAAACACATGTCAAACTGCATTCTCCCACATAAAACCCAGACAAACACAAATCCAAAGCAGACTGGTAGAAGTAAAGGAGTTTATTATGATAAGGATTTACCTCAAATTAAAGCGTATAAACAACCAAAATAGCAGGATTAACTAGATAATATATTAACTAACAAAGAGATTAGGGATGGAGATTGGAGGCTAATGGAATGATGGAAACTGAACAAATCACAAGGCTTGTGGACCAAAGCCTGAGCTAAAACAAAGTCACACACACACACACAAAAAACAGGAAAGCAGAAAAGAAACTTCAGACTGTGTGAACGTCAATAGGCTTATCACTGCCAAATTATTAGAAGTAGTAGTGATGAAAAAATTAACATAAAAAATGATTCAAAGTGCCAAGTAGGCTGACTCTCATATTGTACAGAGGGTTATAAAGTAGATGTGTACATTTTTATGTATTTCTCACCAAAAAGACAAACTAATTCTGAACCAATATGCAGAAATTCAAATATTTTGAACCTAAAAGCAACACAGCTGCTGCAGCTAAAGTCAGGATGGAAAACTGCAAAACATAATTATAACGAGCATCATGCATCACAAGATCATAGCATGAAATTACAGATGCCACCATTTTATGCTACTCACACAGAAAATGATTCAACAATACACAATCAAGTAATAAAAACTGTTGAGAATTCAGTAATCGCAGCTGCTTAGTGGTTTTAAATGCTTTTGTTAGTAGGAAAAAACAACAGAATGAAGATATGATAGCTGGGGGTCTGACCAGTATGAATTAATTAAAGAGTGATACATTCTGCAGAGTTTAGCTGTTCTTCAGCACACTGTATTTAGAAACAGTCAGTTGCATGTTCTCATCATTCTGATTCACAGCATGCTTTAGAGGCCTTTGGAATCTTCATTCATATGACCTCATGATTTGGAGGATCCAGTTAAAGGAGAGTTTCTGCTGTGCTGTCTGCAGTATAGATAGCTCCCACTCTGCTTCGCGGGAGAGACTATGAATACAGTGTAAAGCTCAGGGTATTACCTTCTCCTGATAAACCTGCACATCTAACCAGGAACAGACACACTCACCATAAATCCCCTCACTGAGTAACACAGCACTTTGACTATTTTTATTCACATTAGTATAAATTTAATCACTGAGGGCTCAGTTTCTCTCATGTCTTTAAATATCCTTAAGTTCTTGTATGAGAGTCAACACTGGATTGTTGGAAGTGGAAATCAATACAGACCATCTAGTTTTTTTCAGATCACATTTCCAAAATGTTTTCAGAGATCATCACTTTAAAAATAAGCTGTGTAAAGTCTGCCCCCCGAATCCAGACAGGTTATAAGAGGTTCATCAGGATTAGTGTGAGTGTTCTGTTTTTCGCAGGAAAAGTGCATGTCAGGACTTCAATGTTCCAACCTGCTGTTAGCGTTCCAGAGAATCTGAGCCATTAAAAACACATTAAGAGCCTTCTTTTTATTTTCAATAATCACACACTGTACACTCACTGCAGTCTTTTTCTTCTTAGAAGTCTCTCAGACCAGACTCCGGCACAAACATCCCTAGTGTGGACTCATCTGTAGAGCTCCTATCAGCTCTGAGCCCAGAGGAGAGAGAGCTACTGGGGGCCGTCACTGCTCGGGGCTATACCCTCCATACTGCCATTATTGCCTTACAAAGGACAGGACAGCAGACCCCAGATCAGGTCGGTGTCACAGAAATACACTATTCTAAGCCACCTTAAGCCAGACTGCAAATAGAGCTAAGACCTCCAGAGCTTACTGTGTTTTCCCATGACAGGGCTTTCTGTATGCTCAGAACCCAACAAATGTCAAACTACAGCTACGGCATTTGCCGCAGCACTAACATGTCGTCCTTATTCTGACAAATAGTGCTTATAGTCTGACTTCAGATCTGTCTCTCTGTCTTTCCCTCCTTGTCCGTCAAGATAAGCTGATCTGTCAGCAAAGTAATCACTGTAATATTAAATACTGACTAATAGAATGTATTAATGTACGTCCTGTCCGTTCACTATAAGTCAGTGTACTTTGAGCCTACTGGAGTCATCTCAGGGAGAAAACTAGACAGCGGACTAAAAGAAATTGATATTAAAGCTGTAATGCTGTACAGAGAAATATCCACAGGGTAAAATGCTTTTCAGTGCTCAGAGGACAGTGATGGAAAGTAGCCAAGAATAAGGATTTTCTTTTCAGTCCACTTTAAACTTCCACTCTATTACATTTCACTTAGGAATATTTTTTCTCTATCGATGGACTGCTTTCATCAGACGTTTCTATATATAATATCTTATGAATTCAGATTTTATGAATTAAAGTATAAAATATGTTTTTTATTACACTTTTTTCTTTGGAGAAATGCTTTGATTTCCTAAAAATACTCCAAAACGTGTGAAAATTTGCACACATACCAGGACCAGTGAAAAATTTGATATTTTAGGGGAATGGCACATGTGTGTGCCAAAATGGCTCGATAGCGCCCCCTGGAATATTATGAAAATTCAGCCCCCAGACCGCATTTCACCTAAAGCTACGAAATTTGATACACATATTTAACTCGTCAGGATACACAAAAAAGCCTCTTGCACCAATACCCAAAATCCAACAGGAAGTCGGCCATTTTGAATTATGATTCATGTTTTGGACAATTTTGTGTCATTTGTGGACATTTTTTAAAAGCTAAAACTCAAATAGGCTAACCCTGAGAGAGCTGAAAATTGCCCAGGATGTACACCAGGCACAGGTGATCAAAGGTTATCAAAATGCTTTGAAAAAGTCTGAGGGAATGAAAATGCCAACCCACGGAATGCGGCCATTTTGAAATATGATTCATACTCTGGATGATTTTGTGTCATTTTTACACTTACTGTTACTTAAAGAAACATTTTAAAATCAGGAGTTGTAATGGAGTGTTTTTACAGTATGGTAAAAAAAAAAAAAAAAAACATTTTTAAATACTTCTTTCATCACTGCCAGAAGGGTTAGTGGCCCAAGTCAGTATTATCTTTAACCTCAAAAAGTCAGTTTGTTAGCTGTATATTTCCAGTCCATTGGTAATAGATACATTTAATTTGTCCACTGTTCTCCTTTTGTTCCTGTATGAATGAATATTTCTGTGTGTGTCTGCAGATCTTGAGCTACCTGGTGGCATGTGACCACCTGTGTCAGCTTGGTTATGACATGGCTCAGGTCGAAGAGGCTCTGGAAATGTTTCAAAATTGTGAAACCAAGGTAAGACACGCAGCGAGCTACAACTTCACGTGAGCCTTTATTCTTCTCACTTTTCCTCTGATAAATCCACTTCAATCAAAAGAATGTATAAAGATGCAATGCTTTCCTCCTGTTGAGGCGGAGGAGTTCCTTCAGCTGCTGAATCAGTTCAATGAGATGGGCTTCCAGCAGAACGCCATTAAGGAGGTGCTGCTGGTCCACGAAAACCACAGAGAACGGGCCCTTGAGGAGCTCATGATGCGTATGGGCTGACAGCACATCATCACAACACAAAATATACACACAAACACACACACTATTTACCTTTATCACTGAATTACTGCAGACAATCTGACTGCAACCGAAAGTGTGTTTTTACGACAGAAACATTAGATGTCCAGGATGAAACCATATGAAAATACACATCGTTACAGCTGGAGGCAGAGAATGGTGGCGTTTTGCCCATGATGATGATGATAGCAATGATGTGACCATATTGCACATCTTTATTTATGTGTTAAATAATATTTTACTCATTACTGACCTAAAAGTGCTCATTACATTCATATTTTGTTTGAATACAAAAACATTGGACCAAACTCATGTTATCTGTATAGCTGAAGTGATGTGATTAGCTGTTGTAAATGTGAACAGATTCATTAAAGCTGTGATATGAATTCATGCCGAGGCAGTGTTTTGTTTTTTTATGTTAACAGCATGAATCCAAATATTGCTTTCCATGAAAATAGGAACAGTATCCATCGGGACCTGGTAACCAAAAATACAAAGCTTTAGTAAATATCATGTTAACCTGAACTCTTCACATCACTAGAATAGATCATTCTGGTTTGTCGCAACTTATTTTCACAGTTGTGTCTCTCATTTCTATCAGCTAACCAAAAACTGATGTGATCTACAAACACTGTGAGATGTATGATCTGACAGACAATCAGAAATAGATCATGACCAGCTAACATTTCAGGTAGATTAAATCTCTTCTCTGGAGTGTAAATCTTCAAGTGAAGCAGCTGCAATGTGGCCAGCAAATGCAGCTTGTACAGGAGAGCTAGTCAGTACAGCAGGCCATTGGACAAAGTAATTGGTTTGGGTAATAATTTTTTTAAATCATTTTTTGATTTATTTTTTGTATTGTTCTGTTTTTTCCCCATATATAGCTGTCTAATCTGGGCTTTTATTTAAACTTCTATAATGTTTCTCTTTGGACTTTGAAACACATCCGACACAATGGAATTGATGTGTAAGTAACAGCAAAACGTTCCCACAGATTATAAGAGCATTACAATGAAATTCTGGTACAGACACTGAACTCTCTGAGATTTTGGTTCTGATTCACATCCTGATAATTCCCCATGAGGGACACAGTGACTTTAGGCAGCCTCATTAGAAATGTATATATAGAGCCAATCCTGCCAAAACCTTTCATCTCGTGCTTTGGTTTCCATTTGTGACTCTCGATGGTGTACTCTGTGGTCACGTGCCTGCTGAGAGTGAACACCGAGTCTCCTCTGACCACAGCAGTCAACAGAGAGCCTTTGTTGTTCCCATACTGACCAGACATAGCTGTCCACTGACCTGAGCTCAGATTGTAACAGTCCATTAAACACAGTAAGAAATCATCACAAGGTCCATTGCGCAAAACATACAAATTATCCTTGTGGGCTACCATATAAATACCGTAACTGTGTTGGCGTATGAGCGTAGTGACCAGAAGCCAGCGGCCATGTTCAGGCACATACTCGTGTATATCTGTGGCCCCACTCCCTCTCCAGAGACATATAAAGATTCTGCTCATAGCTACAGCAGACACCACTGAGGCTGCAGGACAGGGAAGGGGAGAGACAAAGCTCCAGTTCCTGTCAAACGGCCCATACCTCTCTACAGACGATAGGGCTATCATATTGTACTCCCCTCCGACCGCATACAAGCTGCCCTCATGACCAATTAAAGTGAAATTGTAGCGTAGCTGCTTGGGGCCACAGATGGTTGACCATGAGTTAGCTGCAGGGTTGTAACAGAATCCATTCTCTACCACCTTCTTACTTACATCACGCACTCCTCCAATAATGTACAGTTTGTTGTCGAGGACGGCTACGCCTGCCATTGTGGTGCTGGTGCACACAGGCAGGTGTGTCAGGACCCTCCACTCTCTGTGTTCTTCATCCAGGTAGCAGACTGTCCTCTGGACGTCCTGCAGCAGCTCTGTGGACGGAGAGTGACTGCACATTGCCATGTAGCTACTCGGGAGGAGAGACTCGATGTAGTCTACCAAGTGGCAGGGTAAGGTGTGAACGTCCTCCCTCAGGTCAGCGTACATGTCTCTGATGAATAAGGCTGAACTGTGGAACAGGTCCAACACTCCGTAGGTTGCAGCCGTGTGGTACATGAGTAGACAGTTTTCAGAATTGATAATATTGATCAAGTGCTTGGTGAGAGCTGGTACCTGTAGAAAAGCTGTGCACTCTATTGCTTCCACGAGCTGGTCACTGTTGAGCATGGGTTGTTCCCCGTCCAGAACCTGCAACAAGACCGTAAACCCCAGAACGCCCACACATTGCAGCTGGATCTCCTCCTGTCTGCAATCTCTCATTCCTGACTGGAACAATGCTCTGAAGTACTCACAGTTGTCAGCTACAATGGCTTTATCCACAGTGAAAACACTTCCGTTAATGTTGACCCTCAGGGTGTCCGCTGCCTTACAGTGGTCTGACTGTTGGCTCAGGGCTGAACAGCTGCTGAACTCCATTACCTCCTGCTATAGATCTTCACTGTAGCTCCAGCTGAACTGCAAGCTCACTCCAAGAGAGGTTTGATCCACACCATGCACTGTGTTTCACTGCCAGTAAGAGTGCCTCCCATCCACAGCAGATTGTATCGGGCAGGGTATTAACTATTTGTTTTCAAAGCTCTAAGAACAGACTATACATAGCAGCCGGACATCTGATGCAGCTCAGGGGCGCTTTGATGACATGCAGCCGGAGCAGAAAGAGGAGCTGGATAATGGCATGGTAGCTGTATATGTGCTGATGATTCACTCTTTGTTTGTGGCTGCCAGCTGGGAACAGCTGAAGATTTGCCCTTGAGAACCAGGCGCAGACAATTCAAATGACATTTTATGCATGCTACAACTTCAGCCGTCATCGAAAATCTGAATGTGGGAAATGCAAGATACTTGTAACTGAGAACTTCTACAGCTACTGTGATTGCACACAAAATCTACAGTCTGCTTTAGGTGCCAATACAGTCCACTATAAGGTCTGAATAAGTGTGTAAAACTGTGTGCAAAATTTCACTGTCAAATTTTATTTATTGTTTGAAACACAAAATTACAGTGCAAACTATAATCCGTCCACCACCTATACATTGTTTGATCCTCATTAAGATCATGGGGAGCTGGAGTCTATCCCAGCTGACTTAGGGTGAAGGCAGGAGACACGCTGGACAGGTCGCTAGTCTATCACAGGACTACATAGAGAGAGAAGCAATCACACTCACATTCACATCTACTGACAGTTTAGAATCACCAGTTAACCTCAGCATGTTTTTGGACTGTGGGAGGAAGCTGGAGTACCCGGAGAAAATCCACGCATGCACAGAACATGCAAACTCAGAAACGCAGAAAGATCCCAGGCCCAGGCCAGGATGCAAACCAGTGATCCTCTAGCTGCAAGGCAACAGTGCTAACCACTACCCACTGTGCATCCCTTATTTAACATTTAAGCAATAGTGATAATTTCTAGGTATATTTTCTAATTGATTTACAGAATAAATGATCAAAACATTCAAGGGCTACAAATGTAGCTCTGAGGTGGACTTGGATCGATGTTCTAGAACTTGCCTGGGAAGTAGTCCAGTAATAGTTGTTTGCACATCCATAATACACCACAAAAGATTCTGCTACTTTTAATAAGACAGTTTCACGAAATTCATAGAAACGCTTTTTTTTTTTTTTTTTTTTAAATGGTTTTGATTTTGTCTTGCTGCTGTGTACTGTATGATACAGAGTTGATGAGATGGTATAAACTAGCCTGGTGTCTTGGATATAGGAATCTGTTTTGGTCCAGAGAAAAATTTAGACCCAAAGAGTGTCCTATGGAGCAGGTTTGACATAGCCAGGCTTTTCAAAACCTAAAATCCCAGTCAGAGATAATGTCACAATCTTTGGCTCTTGTTTTTTTTTTTTTTTTCATTTCTTATGTCTGTGTTTCCTCTTTTACACACACAGAGAGACACACAGACACATTTTAAAATGATTGAAACCCTGTGAGAGGCTCTATTCATTAGAAAGGTAATGTAAAGAAAAACTAAATGGAAAAAAATGTCAGCAGTTATTGCACTGTTCCAAAAAATAAAACTGAGAGAAAGCAAGAGTATCTCTTTAAGTTAAATCTTGGATTTAAATTGCTCCAGTGTGGCAAGAGGCATGAAAATAAAGACGTTCTTCCTCACAACTGAAGCCCTCTGATGCCTTCACATGCTGATTATAGAGAACTGGGTTTTAGGTTCAATGTCCATCAATCACAACAGAGATTAGGGTTCTAGAAAGACAATGATGTCGCCAAAGGAAACTAGAAACACTGACTGAGGCACTTTGAAATTATTTATTGATCTATGGACATTTGAGGCAACATTTGAGACTTCAAACAGTAACAAATTATTTTTATTCATGTATTTATTATTTGATTGATGTATTTACTTGTGAACTCAGTTAGTATTAGACCACATCAGAACATCTGACATATTCTTTCTGAGCGAGCTTTGTTTAATGATCTCATTCGCTGTTGTGTAGTGTAACTTTCCAGCCCATCAAAGTTGAGGTTTTTAGAAACACCTCAAGCAAAGCATCATACTCTGGGTTACAGGCTGAGGTCACTACTCTTTATCGCGTCCAGCTCAGCAGCCAACACCTCCTCCTGTTCCTCCTTCACTTCCTCCTCCTGCTCCTCCTCCTCTGTATTGGAGTACAGGCAAGAGGTGTTGCCATCTTTCCATGTGACTACAATGTCTCCTGATTTTGCGTCCCTGTTGGACATTGGGGACTGGTTTGGCTGCAGTCGCCTGTCTGATCGTGGAGATGCACTGTTGTCTGTGAGGGATGAAATGACTTGCAGTTCTTCACCGTCACTTTTCTGAGCCAGAGATGCTGCTGCCTTGTACTTAGCGATCTTCTTTCTGCTCCTGTGGTAGTTAAGAGTGGAAAGGATGTCATTCAGAAACATTTGAAATACATATGCCGCGTTCATTTTCACATCAAATGAAGTTGTTTAACTTCAGGTCATACTTGTTGGCCATGGCTCCCATTCCCAGCAGCAGAAAACCAATAAGAAGGCAGACGAACGCCAATCCCAGCAGCACAAACTTCCATATAGTTGCTAAACAGGGCACAGACAGCACAATAGTAAACATTTAGCACTTAATAACTGATATACTGTAAATATGATAGACTAGATCACAACACTCTGCTAGGAAAGAATTTGGGAATAAACAAAAAGTTAGTGAGTGACTAATGGTTTGGTCCACCATAATTAGGAAAAGATGATGTTGCAGTAAAAAAAACTTCCTCTAAAAGGCAAAACAAAGGTGACTATACTTTATCAGATGTGTTTTCAAAAGGTGTGTTTCGGTTTTATAAATTGAATAGAAATGGAACATACAGATAGTATTTCCTGAAATCACTTCACTTTTAGAAAAAGGATTTTAAGATCAGCAGCACGTACGGTCCTCTGTGCGGTAGAACCAGCGGAGATACTCCCTCTGCTCCTCCGTCATGGCCGGCTCATCTTCTGCTTGCTCTTCTGCGGGATCAAACTCTTCTACATCATCTGCTGCCCTCCTGAGCCCTGGATAAGAACACACAGCTGTTAAAGATCACAGTAAACATTCACCTGACTGTTCATCGTCATCAGCTTTATGCTCAGTAGTGTCTGCTACGTAATGTGTTTTTCCACGTTTGAAACATTATTTCAATTTAGTCCTAAGGCTGGTAAATCAGAGGGTTTTTGTTTGTTGAAGACCATGTTCACACTTAAGGGATTAAAACCAAAGTCACATCACAAGCAATTATCATACACTGTATTTCTGATGAAACAAAAATGTACCTTGAGCCACTACTTTTTGTCAGGTATATAAATGGCACATTTGTCATGGTTGTCAAAGCCACATTAATTCATCTTTTTGCCTCATTAGGAGAAAATAGGTAAACCAGTGATATCACCTAACAAAGTCCAGCAGACATAAACATGCAATAATAGCAATGAACTCAAAGATACTAAAATAAACAGTTTAGAGGATGCTCATAGCTCATAGTTCTCTGTGGGTTCAGCACTAAAACTTGTCCATCTTATGTAACAATTGATGCACTAATTTAAAAACATTTATTGGTGTTACCAGTGAATAGTAAAAAGTGTCTATCACTGCTGATGCATTGGCACACTCAAGGATCAAAATTACAACAAGAGAAGGCTTGAAATATTTCACTTAATGTGTAATTAATTTCGAACATATTAAAATTTGACTTTCTTATTTAAATAACGGAAAATATTAAATGTTTCATGATGTCAAACTCTTTTAAAGATGGACTGTGAATGAGGTCAATGCTTGTCTTCTCCCCTGACAGGCAGCACCACAGTCTCTATTGTATTGGAATTTAATTTTCTATTATATTGCTTTTGAGTCCGCTTGGAAGAACATCTTGTCTCGGGGTGATGCTAATCTCTCTTTTTTTTCTGTGCACACAAATGTTAAAAGGTGTGTTTTTTTGTCACATTTTATAACTTTTTGCGCAAATAGTTTATAGAGAGTTGTGGGGTGTGTTAAAGTTTGCATTATTTTGTTCTTAATCTGCAGGTCAAGAAGTAAACCTTGCTTTCCATAAAATTATTTGAAGCATTATTAATTCAAAAACCATGCTTTTTCTATCTATCTATCAGATCTGACTCTATTTCTAAAATAAAATGATAAAAAAAAGACTTGCTCCGAGCCGGAGACTGTATTGGAGGACCTGGAGTTGGTTGTTGGAGAACAATTTACAAATTAGAGAGTAGAGTGTTCTTCAACTCCACTACAGAAGTCTGTCTGTCTGTCTATCTATCTTAGTTTACATTCTACAGTTCACATTTTGTACTTGTGTTGTTGTATTTAATTTCGTTTGACACTATTCCTTGACAGCCAGTTAGACACTTTACACAACACTTAGACACTCTGTGTTTTGTACTTTGTATTCTTTTTTATTTCTATTTAACTACCAACCTTTGTATAATTGTGTAAATGTCACTGACCTTTCTTTATTGTGCTCTGAAAAAACAATTCCTTCCAGGATGAATAAAGCTTATCTTATCTTATCTTATCTTATCTTATTGTACTACATCACCCTAACAGAGCACTTTGCTCTCAGACTGCAGGTTTACTTGTGGTTCCCCGAGTTTCCAGCAGAAGAATGGCAGGCAGAGTCTTCACTTATCTGCTCCTCTGTTGTGGAATCAGCTCCCATTTTGGGTTCAGGAGGCAGACACTCTCTTTACTTTTAAGATTAGGCTTAAAACTCTCCTCTTTGATAAAGCTTATAATTCGGGCTGCTCATGATCACCTGAGCTGTTCCTTAGTTATACTGCTATAGATTTAGACTACTGGGGGATTCCCATGATGCACTGGGCTCCTCTCCTCTCCTCTCCTCTCCTCTCCTCTCCTCTCCTCTCCTCTCCTCTCCTCTCCTCTCCTCTCCTCTCCTCTCCTCTCCTCTCCTCTCCTCTCCTCTCCTCCCATACAGTTAAAGTAAACCAGATTTTAGAGTCATTAGCACCTTATAGACATCAGGTGTGTATTTTTTTTTTAAAAAATTTAAAGGGCCATTCTGTATAATGAGCACGATTACTTTTGGCACTTTAAGTATAATTTGATGCAAATATACTTTTACTCAGGCAATATTTTAAATTAATTTTGCTTAAAACAAAGTATATTTAGACAGTGGCATTACTGATTTACTGAAGTACCTGCTGTTTTTCTTGTCAATCTGCAGCTCAATGATATGTATATATGGTCTTTAATGGTACAACCCTGCTTTTCAAAGAACTATTTGAAGCACTGTTAGTTGAAAAAAACTAGGTTTTTCTTTCAGACCAGTAACAACATTGCTCAGTGTCTTTTTGTGTCATTTTTGTAATACTTTGTCTTGTTTTTGGTATTTTTGGCCATTTTTTGGCAGACATTTGTCTCATTTTTTTGTCAATTTATTTTTCATTTTTTGTCGTTTTGTGCTTCCTTTTTGTCTCCCTTGTGTTTTTTGTTTTATTTTTGTAATTTTGCGTTTCGCTATATTCGTTGTTTTGTGAAACGTTTTTGTCATTTTGTGTTTTTTTTGTCTCGCTTGTATTGTCCATTTTTTCTGCTTTCTAACTTTTTTGTCAATTTTTTCATCTCTTTCTTGTTTTGTTTCAAGTCATTTGTCTCATTTTTTTGAGATTTTATGTCTAGTTTTTGAAGTATTTTGTCTTGTCTTTGTTGTTCTTTTTTTTTTTTTTACTTTTGTCATTTTGATCATAAAGTAAAATACTATATTGTTCAGTTCCAGTTACCTGTGACTGAATGTTTTGTTCCTTTGTGGCTACTCTATGATCTGTAAGTTTTAATGTGTAAAGGATACCGAGGCTTAAAATTGTTGAAACTAAACTTATTTTTCCTCAGAAATTTCAGGTTGTTCATAATGTTTTGTAAGACTATAATTCCTTAAACGTTAACATTTTCAGAATGTGTCTTTTTGCACTAAGACAAAGGAAAAAATTGGAGTGATTTATATGTTATTACGCTGTGATTGAACTGGTCCAGCCCACTTGAGTTCAAATTGGACTGAATGTGGCCCCTGATTTACAATCAGTTTGACACCCCTGCTCTAGTTGTTTTTTTTTTTCAACATGTACAAGACCTTCAGTCCAGCACCGACAATATGTAAACAACACACTGCAGTGCAGAAAGTGTTAAAACAGACTTACTGAGTCTTTCCTGGCAGATGTCCCCCTCATCCAGAGATTTCCACTTTGACTGTTCGCTGCCCTGTGTTAGAATCAGATGCTGGCCACTGACTGACAATAGCATGGATGTGTTTCTGTTGATTAGTCTGCCCCTGTCGCAGTCCCACATGTGCCCTTTAACATCCACCTCCAGCTCATGGCAAGACTGGGTCCGGACCAGTTTTCCCTGCTGGGCTGACAAACATCTGAATGATGCCACACACATCAGCATGCCCTGGTCGATCCAGTTCCACTGCTGAGACTTTGAGTCCAGGTTGCACTTCCTTAGAAGGACTTCACCAGTGTCCACTGAGTCCTCCAGACACAGGCAGTGCTGGGTATTGTGGATCATGAATGCCTTCCCCCCTGCAGATGAGACAGTGTGACAATGTGTTGATGCTAATCTACGAACTCTGTAATGAATGTGTCTGAATGAACATGTTTACCCGACAGGAGGAGAAACAATAAGGCCCAGGCTTCTGACATATCTAAGGAAGACAGATCAGCAGTCACAGCAATGTCGTTCTTTTCAAAACAAAAAGGAATGTTCTTACTTCTCTGCATACATGAATTAAATATGAAGCAATGCAGATAAAATGTGTAATCTGCAATAGCGATATGAGGATGTTGTGTCAGCAGTATGGATTTTTGTCATAACCTTGTTTAGACATTAACGACACCTCACCTATAAAAGCAGGTGGTGGCAGCAGGAGGTGGTGATGAAAGTCAACTGTCAAGACAGTTTCCAGCAGCCTTCAATCTGTACAAGAAGGAATAGAAAGACATCAGTTTATTAAAACGTGATCTTACACTTAAATCAGTTTGTATGCAGTCTTTCATATTTTTAATTACGACATGACAACCTGTTATGCTATGCATGTGATCTGTGATCTCTGTTCATGTCAGAGTAAGTTGGAATCAGTTTGGACTGAAATGGAGCCTGTCCCAGCTGACTCAGGGCCAAGGGAGGGGACACAGAGAGTAAATCATTTATATTTGAATTCAAATTTCTCAACTTGAATACAGATTTGTATTTAAAAAAATTGACTTAGAATTTCTCAGCTTCAATAACTCCAAAATCGTTTTCATTTGAATCTTGTGATCTGAATTCATTAGATTGTAACTGAATTCCAATGAACTTGATTATGTTGACACTGAATCCAGCACATGCTCGGGAGTAGAGCTCTGACGCTCACTGGAAATTTAGCTCTCTATGTTTTCAAATTCAGTTCTAGCTTCAGATTTCTGTCACACTGAAACACACATCTGCTTTAAACACGATAACCAATGGAATGGCTGGCTTTCTTAGACTTTGTGTTTTGAAGTTCATGAAGCAGTTGCAAGTTTGTTCATCTGTACATGCACACACGTGTTTAAACTGAGCCACAATAAAGAAAAAATTAACAATGAATACAAAGGAAACGCGCACACGCAAAACATTTCGCTTAAAGCAAATATTAACTAACCACATTTCATTATCACATTATTTGCTTTGTTCTACTCCTTCATTATTTCTAAGTGTACTTACTTGTGTGATGTTTCGTCTCGGGTTCACATGAGAAGGACGGAGCATCTGACAGCTAAGTTAATGTAAAGTTTAAAGAAAAAAACTTTCCAAAGTTCATGGGGAGGAGCCTGAACACTGCTGGTGACTCCCTCTCTTCCTCTGAACATGAGAATGTGTAAAACTCGTAAACACAGAGACTGGTTGGCTTTTACTGCTGATTAATGACCAAAAGGTCTTCTCTATGCAGCTGTAAGAAAGCTGTTGTAAATCTGTTTTGTCATATGTGCTACAATGTTTTCTGTCCTTTGTGAGTTGATCATGTATTTGCACCATCTACACGTGATACTAAATAGAAGCTTATTTTCTCAACAGTGCTGCAGAGCCTTTAAAAGTAAGTTCAGACAATTACAATTCAGATCTTTGACCTGGTTGCCTGGTTACTGTTTATACAGCCTCAGAGCCACAGGTACATGACTCATCGGTCAGACGCCCGCACACAAGAGGACAGAGCTGTAACATCTGACCGCTAAAGGATTTTATCTTTATAGCAGAGGTTTGGAGAAGATGTCCTCAGTCGTATTTTAAATCAATATGGGACTACAAGAACGAGTGAGGGTTACATTCAGCAGTTAAAACTGTGAGATCAACCAATACAGTACTATTTTTTCTTTGTCTTACCTGGTTCTCTCAAGACTTAAAATGTGCAAGTGTAAATCTGCGCTCTGATCATATATAAAATGATTACTGATCTCCTGAAAAGAAAAAATGTGAAATGTTTTCCTCATTTGTCATCAAGACTAAATAATGCTAACCTGCTATATCTCAAAGAACATTTCAGGCTTAAGTATTTTGGGCATCATATTACCAAGGAACTGAAAAACACACAATTCTCCAGGACGATAATGGTCTTCTGATTTGAAATGCATGCAGTTTGATGCTAATTTAATCCAGAAGCCTTGTGTCGAGTCTACAGCACTTGCACTTCACAGACCTCTAAAGGTGTCCTGTGGAATCAAGCATCATGGATTGGAATTGTTTTCCACCACATCTCACAAGTATTTGATTAGATTGAGATCTAGGACCTTTCTTGAACTCTTTTTCATAGTGTAGCAGCTACTAGAAGAGCCTATGGCCATCAGTAAAGGAGAGTACATGGTCTACAGCAGTGTTATATACAGTTATGGAAAAAAATTAGTAGGCCACCCTTGTTTTCTTCTATTTCCTGTTCATTTTAATGCCTGGTACCACTAAAGGTATATTACCTGAACACTACAAAAAATGCAGCTGGTTCCATAAAACTTTATGTCCTATTTGACCTGATTGAGCTCAGTAGCATTCCCAGGGTATATAAGAGGCCATTTCATGTCATAAGCAGCACTGCACATGCAAAGGCTTATAGTAGTTTCCTGCTTACATTCAAGCTGTAGCAAAACTCACAAGTTGTCAGCTCTCATATAATACCTAAAACAAAAAATTATGTGAAGCCTATGAATCCAGACCTCCATCATGAGCTTCATGATCAGATCCATTGTTTGTTTGAGATGAAAATTCCACAGCAGGTGTTTCTCCTGTTTGTAGCTTTACTTGTGGGCAGTGAGTGTAGGTGAGTCCAAGCAGGGTTTTCATTTGGACTTTTATCTGCTCAACGTCGGAGAGTTAAGCTTGGTTGCAACTTGTAGTCAGAAATCTTCTTGTTTCTCTTCATTTCTTTTCTGTAGCATCCGTTGTCCTCTGTTGCTCCTTTTTCTTTCTCCTGTGTTGTTTGATTTGTGTCACCTCAACAACTTCCTTCAATAAATCAGTCAGCTTTGGTTCAGCTGCGACCATCTGGGTGTTTTATGTCTTCCTTGTCTTTTCCACACTGAGCTGGTTGAGAACAAATCTAGAAAAGGATTTGTAGCGACTGTCCTGGAATTTGACAGAGTTCAGATGTGACTTTGACATCAACATGTCATGTATGTTCTAGCATTTAGTTTGTTTTCCATCAGAGAGATCAGTGAGCTTGGTTTGAAGGAGGAACAAAGAGACAAGAAGACAAACGGAAAGACTGACAGTGAAACAAACAGTGTTGAAGATCCTCCATATTCACACTCAGTGTCCGGAGTCAAAAGCATTGCTTGTAGAAAAATCCCATCATCCGATCAGATCTGTGGTTGACTGATGTGGTTGACCAGTGTCCACCAGGAGGCAGCAGAGGACAGTGTGTCAGCTGCTAGAACAAAACAAATTCAATGCAAAACAGCCACAAAATGATGTAAGATAGATAAAAATGTGACAAAAACTACCTCAAATTTGCAAAACAACCAAAATGAAAACACAAAATGACCACAAAAAGATCATAAAAAGATGTGAAATGCCCAGCAATCAAAAACAACCAAAATACAATTCAAAATGACCACAAAAATATAAAATACCTTCAAACTGACAAAAAAAACAAGTTCAACAGCAAGCATCCTGACAACAGGACGGTTAAGCAAAATTTTAGTGAAATTTGTTTTTAATCTGTCTAATGACTTTCTCAACCATCACCACATCTTCTATCATGTATTCAAACCAATCACAGTACAGAAGCAGCACTAGTCCAGATTTTAAATAACTTGAGGTCCAATATAAATGTAAACCATCCATCTGCTTTGGTATTGCTGGATGCAAGTGCTGCCTTTGACACTACATCATTCCATTCTTTTGGACAAACTTCACTGTCTAATTGTTTTCACTGGTTTAAATCCTATCTCACTGACAGAGTTTATAGTAAGAACAAAAGATTCCTCATCTATGAGCTATAGAATGCATTATTGTGTTCCTCAGGGTTCAATTTTAGGTCTGAAACTAAACCTAATCATGAAATCAAAAGCCTTTATTGTATTTTAGCCAATGTTTTTTGAGAAGTTTCAGTGTGAAAAACAAAGAAACATGCACTCCTAACAGCCCCTTCCAATAAACTAACCTAAGATGTTCACTTAATAACACAGGCCGTTTATTTCATATAAGATAAAAAGCAGTATTTCTTTATTTTATCATTCTCTTAAATAGAACTCATTTCAGCTAAGTCTAACTAGGCCTTCAGAAAACTATATATTCACATCCACACCACAGTGACAGATGTGTGCATTTACAGAGCAGCTGGAAAATGACATCAAACATTGCCTTTATTACATGGTTCCATAAAGAACAGTGGATGTCATACAACATCTACATTATAGTCACATTTTTGTACAGAAAGCTATAGATGGGTGACAAATTAAAGAAAAACCCCACATAAGTTCTTCGTCCAACAGAAGAGCTTTATACAGATGAACTAGATACAGACGATATTCCCTCATTTGGTGTTTTTAATGATGCTGATTCACTTTTTTTTAAATATTATTCTATCCACTTAGCTATGGATAGGGGCACTGACATCTTGGAGACCACTCCCATCAGGACAGAAAGGTGTCATCACAGGATTAAGGTCCCATAGAACAATTTCTAGTGATCTGCAGTGACCTTTCACTCCAACAGGGAACTAGTGGACTAAAAGTGCACATTCCCCCACAGCACAACAGGGTCACCAGATCCCATCTCTGTTTTCTTTCATTTGTGACCCGTCTGCATGTCTATATATCGGTGGTTAATTTTAGGTCTTAAAGAACTGACTTCTTTCAGTTCTCTGAATCTTGTCCCATTTTCCAGTTTAAAGAAGCCCAAGTCAAAGTCCAGCCCCAGCCAGTAGTTCTCTCTTTGGTCATTCTCTTGCTACTTGTTCGGTCCTCTGTGCTCAGTTTCTCTGCTCAGGCTTTCATTTATAAGATGAGTCTTTGACCTAGGATCTTGCGGTTGATCTCAGCCAAAGCCACAGAAAACACAAAGGCCTTCTCATCAGAGAGACTGGCGTAAATATCCACTTCCTTCTCTTGTTTCTCTGTGAACAAATAAAAAACACAATTCATTACCAAAAGCCTCTTTAGCCAATAAGGATTTAAAAATGGATTTAACAATACAGACTAACATTCAGCTGAATTTAGTATCACTTATTTTACCTTTCTCCTCTTCATGTTTCTTCAGTCCCACTGTTTTTGGTCTGCCCCGTCCCCTTCGGATGGGATCTGACTGGCTATTGGTCCGAGGTCTTCTTCTGTTCTCCATGTCGTGAGTTAAAGGAGAGTCGATCCTCTCCCTGCGAATGCGCTCTGTCCTTCTCCGCTTAAAGTCAAGCTTGTCTAATGCAGGAAAGAAAGTGAATTAATAAAATATATCCATCTAGTTTCTGCGTTAGATTGGATCCAGGCTGACTGCAAGTTCTTCTTCTGGTGTGCCCATTGACTCCCTGGTTAGAAAAGCAACAGATGTCTTTCATTCAGAACCATAAGAGTGGTGAGATGTGGGGATGAGATGGTTACAGCTGCACATTGTCAAAGTAACATCAGTCATCAATTCCTAGGTTATCATTTATTTATATGTTCATTTGTTCATTCTACGTTTATGCATCATTGTTCCTAGGTTAACTATTTCATGTTTACGGAGTGACTTTGAAGTAGCTCAGCATGTTTGTGTGAAGGCTGCAGAAATTTCAAAGAAAAGGGGTCAGAGGAAAAAAGCTCCATCAAAACACAATGGTTGTCATCCTGTATGAAGCTCTTTGTCTTTGGAAAGTTGGGTATGGGATACGGAAAACTGATCACCGGGTTCAACTTACAATATTATCTTTACTGTCCAATGAAAATCAATTACAGATTTTTTTTTCATTATGTTGCATTTGTGCTTGTCCTTGGACAAACACCCTCAGTGACTACAGACCAGTGGCTTTGACTTCACATGGCATGAAGTCACTGAAGAGGCTGCTCATAACACTCAATCATTTAACCATCACTGGACCCCTTGCGGTTTGCATACAAGCCTCACACTGGAGTGGAAAATGCCATTATCTTTCTGCTGCACAAGGCTTATATGCACTTGGAAGAGACAAGCAACTCTGTGAGAGTCATGTTCTTTGACTTTCGAAGATCCAGTGGACTACTCGTTGATGGTAATGTCCCTCCAACCATAGGAAAATCCTTAGTTCAGGCCTTTCTGCAGCTAATGTGGCTAACATTAACATACGGTTTGATTTCATGCCCACAGGTCAGAGCTCTGTGGAAACTGTAAAGCTAAGTGACATACTGAGATAGAAGAAATTTTAGAACTGATTTAAAACCAATGACCAAGGACTGGGTGTAGGTTACTGTGCTGTCATGTCACCATTGAATCTTCTGTAAAAGCTAAACACGCCTGATGTCAGACCTTCACATCTGTTAGCTCCTCTCCGGCAAATTAAAGCAAAATGTAAAATCACTGCTGATAGGCAAAGTCAGAAGCGACAGAACGCCTTTGTCTCATACACTCATTCACATCTTTCCCAGCAATTTTTGTAGTTATTACATTATTGTACCAAGAACTAGTTTTAATGGCATAAACCTCTCGAGTTCAAATTGACCTGTGTATCATTATAAGTGTTTGGTTAACATTTCTTAGCTCCACATTACTCAGCCCAGCTTGAAGACACTTCATAGTGTCAGTCTGTGTCCTTTCAGACAGAAGTCACCACCATCTGCACTGTCTCCATTATGTTCAGACTCAGAGTTGACTTACTGTATTTGAGACTTGAAGGGAAGTTCTCCAACATATTCTGAGCTGAGAATTTTTGTATTGTTACCCTCAAGAAAGACAATACCTGGGAAGCCACTTAGAGAGTTCTACAGCGCCCTCCATAATTACTGGCACCCCTGGTCCAGATGTGTTCTATAACTTCTAATAAATTCAGTTTTTTTTCTAAATAATACAGGACCACAATGAAAAAAAGAGGAAAATCCAACCTTTAATTCAAGTGCACTTATTCAGTGGGTGGGGAAAAAAAAAATCACACATTAAGAAATAATTGTTTTACATCAAATCATGTATGCCACAATTATTAGCACCCCTGATGTTAATACTTGGTACAGCCCCGTTTTGCCAACAAAACAGCACCTAATCTTCTCCTACAATAGCCTAGCCACACTAGACCCAGGTCTGAAGACACAAGGCTCTAGGCACGCTCGACAGGGAGGGAGGCGGGCTAAAAGGTTGTCTATCAAATCACTCTGCAGCAATTGGGAAGGTGTACAACCAATCAGCGCAACGAATAGACAGAGTTCCTAGAGCGCCGGAAATCAGAGGATGCGGTAGTTCGGTGAAGCCTTATTTATACAGTCAATGGGTGAAGCTCAAGTACATTACAGACATGTTAACAGAAAGATTATTCAGAGTCGGTGCTAATGGAGCTCAACGACTGTTGTCGTTTTTGTTGTCGACCCTGGCAGAGAATTAAATTCGTTGCCGTGGGTTGTCTAGCGCGGCTAGGCTAGTTGTTTCCGGTTGTTTCTGTCAGAATTGTCACGCCTCTGTCGTCACTTAGTTACGCCCGTCTTCTGACGCTACACTTCATGATGATTCGTCGGCCAGTTTTAGGAGCAGCCAACCTCTAGGCTTACCGAGGGTAACTAGACCCACCCTGGCAGTGAGTTAAATTCGTTGCCGTGGGTTGTCTAGCGCGGCTAGGCTACTCCTACAGTACATTTTTCAACAATTTTCAATGTGAGAGCATGCTTCTGCAATAAAAACTGAACTTATTTTAAGGTTTTCAACACATCTTAACTCCAATAATTATGGAGGGCGCTGTATATGTATAGAAATAACTTCCACAGCCATGGAAGTTGAATGACCTCTGCTGGAGAAATTCAACAATCTGGATCTTTTGTAAACAACTTTGTCTGTGGCCTCACCAGACTTCATAGATGTGAGTTCTGACAAATCCAGGAATTGACACAACGTTAACAGGAATTGAACTTTAATTTGTTGCTTTCAGCTGTTTGTAAGAGTTTTTCTTTTGATGTAATCAAACACCAGCAGTTGGATCCATACGAGCATCCCCAAAGAGAGGGAGTTGTATTCATTCCCGTACAGCAGGATTCATTGATTTTGATTGATTTACGTACGTCTGAATAAAGCACATGTACCCACAGCCTCATGCATAACACAACACACTGTGTCTCCTCTAGTCCTTTGAATTTGCTGTTGCTAAAGGTCTTAATGTTCAAATTCATTGAAACAGCACGTATGTACTGCTACCACAAACAAAGCCAAAGACCGTCCAGATAGAAAAGCCCTGTGGAGGTAGATACCAGAACTGTTTCAAACCTCCTACTCACATGCACACTTAACTGCACTATTCCCATAACACCTAGATAAACAGATGCTACTCCATTTAAGAAACACATGGATATAAAGTATTGATTGGGAGGGGTCCAAAACCATTAATGTAGTAATATTAATAACGCAAAAAAAAAAAAAACAAGTAATAAAAATAGCATTTTATAATACCAACTACAACAACTTTGCTCTGAGGCACATCAGAACACAGCAGAATCAAATGTTAAAAGAAAAGTCAAACTTCATTTACATAAATTAATAATTAGCTTTATGCAAACTGAACCTTACCTGCTAATGCTGGAGAAGAGCGTTCGTTTAACTTAGCATTTAGCAGTTTTCTGCTAATAAACACATAACCACATGGGCAGGACTTGCACGCTACTGGAATCTAAAGAGAAACAAACAGAAAACATAAAGATGTTAGAATTAGCACATACAGAATTTACAAAAGCTTAACTGTATGCAGATTTCTGTGTTGGGGATTTAATGCTAAATGAATAAAACTGGCATTTTTCCCCATCAGTTCACCTATAATGGCAAAGTAAAAGCAGAGTCTTAGAAATGAAAGCAAACCTATTGAAAATACACTTGCAGGTTACGTGCTGGATCAAATAGCCAGTCAGCTGGCCTAAACCGTACTGAGGTGATTTGAGATTAGTGAGACTGCAGCATGAAGGAAAAGAAGCCAACAAGTGCTCAGCATATAATCACCTTCAAGACTATTTTAAAGCATTCCAAGTGACAACCGCACACAGTGTACGAAGCTGTTATGAAAGACCAAAAGGTGGCTGCTTCAAAAAATGTAAAATTCAAAAACATTTTTTGATTAAAACATAAATGTATGTTTTAGTAATTTTTTACACCTTCAATATGTTTTCACAGTGTGGAAAAAAGTATATAGAATGAAATGGGCACGTTTTAAATAAGAAGGCATACCCAAACGTTTGACTGGTACTGTGAAAAGATCAATGTTTCGCAAGTGTATCACTGATTTTAGCAATAATAATTACTAATAAATCCATTTGTTGTTTCTGCACTGTTCAAGAACCACACGTGTTTAAGTAATGTTAAAATAAAACTTTGGTTACTATGGTAACATGCATGAGAGGCCACACAAGAGGGCAGACATTGAACCCTGATCAGACTGTCAAACACAGTTTATATACCATATGTTGCGTTTGGAACCTTCATATAAATGGCATATAAAGTGCATTAAGTTCATTATAAATACAGAACAATACCACAGTAATCACTCCAGAATATTTCTGGACTAAATGCTTCATCTTCATCGCATCTCCATTTGTCTTTGTTCATAACGTTGAAGTTATTACTCCTCCGAGGAGACAGAGCATCGGCGCATTATTTGTGTGTCTGTCTCATAATAACTTCATTATAAACTTTTAGTTTATAAAAAAATTTAGTTTTCAGAAATAAAAATCTATATTCTTAAAATAAGAACCAGCAAAATTCCACCATTTATCAGACCCAGAAACTATGAAAAGACAAATAATCTGTGGATTTTTCAACTTTTTGAAGGTTCTTGCACTACTGTACTTATGCTTATGCTATGTGTGATACACAGGGAAAACTGAACTAAATCCAGGCTTTAAATCCTACAGTCCGACATTTCCTATTTTAAAATTCTATTAATTTTAAATTATAAACACGTATATGCCTATTCATTGATTCATCTGTCAACCAAAACTTATTTGAATTGAAAAACTTTGATTATTGTGTCAAATATTGCTGTTTGACAAAAATGTGATGAATCACAATTAGTTAATTACAAAGTCTGCAATTAATTACATACGTTTTTTAATCACGTCCCACCACTAATTGCAACACCGATGAGAGAAAAACAAAATACTTAAATGCCAGTTTCTTCCAATATTGCGCAGCTGACATTTTCTGCCCACGGTACTAATCTAGTGATACGTCGCATAATGACTCATTGTTCTTATGAATCTTCTTCTGCCACAGTACATAAATACAGATTTGCCAGATAAATAAAATACTCTGACTCACTGGATTTAGGATGTGGGTTTAAGTCTGCCATTGGCGACTCATTTCAGGCAGCTTTGTCCTGAATTTCCACTATCTGCGTGCTGCCATTTTCTTCACTACTGGAAGTAACACCCTCTGAGCTGGCAACTTGCCACACTGAAATTTAAAGTGTTGCTGAGGATACAACTGTGCAGGAAAGGTAGCCCTGCTAGTTCTGGTTTGGTAAAAAGTCCATTTTCATTACAAAACTTGTCTTCCTGCATGCAAATGTACCCCTAAAACAATTCCAACCAGAACACCTATTCTTGAATTAGTCCAACACATGACGACTGTGATTTGGAACAATGCAGAAGAACATTTAAAGTAAAATGCAGTGAAGAAATAAGCAGGAGAATCTGCATGTCCCAAATTCAATATCCTGGTAAAAATAGTAAGCGCTGAAACAAGAAAATCTGCAGATACGACAGTGGAATATGTATCAATATTGATATGGTTACAATACAAATTAATTAATATATGTATTTATAAGCAATTTAAATGTGGGAAATCAGTATAATTTATGGACATTACATATAGGTTGACGCGTCTCATGTCTCCACGTGAAAATACGATTTGCAATATTTTGGAGCTATTTAAAATATTGCCATTGGGTTATTTATGCCATTGCTTTTTATTATTACTATTTCTAGTTTATGTCTTTTGTCTTAATAATGTATGATTCATTCATAGAAGCATTCATCACTATTTTTACTTGAACAACTACAAACATCAGGAAGAAACAGAAGTTTCTTCATAGGAACAAAGAAAACCCTCCATGCTGCTGCTTCATCTCTTTTCTTAGTCCTACTATCCAAATTGTCGTTTCAATTTCAATTCAGTTTTATTTATATAGTGCAGATTCACAACATATGGAGCACAGAAAAGTACAGACATCACAAATTCTAAACAGCTTGTTGTTGTTTCAAAGGAATAACGACAACTTCAAGCTAAAATCCAGCATTTAAGTGTATTTATCGTTTGTGACGTGGAAAAAGTGGGAAAAAGTAAGCCATGATCGACAGTAATGGTGGAGTTAGCACTGCTAATATGTGGAAACAGACGGACATTTCTGAATTTGGCAGAAAGGACGGCTGTCTTTGCTAAATCGAAAAATAACTGGTTAAGTTATCTAATTTTGGAGTGGGGTCTGGTGTTTCTGTGGGGTGCCACTGAAGCCTATTTCCGTCTTCATAGCTAAGAGCTAGCCATGACGAGAATCAACAAAACACAGATACGAACCCCTCTGGAACAACCATCTACAATGAATGATGTTCTTCCTCACCTGTTGGTCGCATTCAGGGCAAGATTTAGTAGCCATTTTGACCTTCTTTGTTTTATTTGCCGACATAGTGCGTTTCTTCCAGGGGGCCAATGGCAACAGCTTTGCGGCAGCTACAACTTTTGTCTGCAGTTCATAGATGGCAGCGGATTTCCTTCAGCGTACACTAACATATGCGAGCGAGACACAAACGTACACCTCTGGTTTGCTCGATGACTTCACGTCTTTTCGATATACGTGCACAGTTCGACGTGAGCCAGACGATTACCGCACAATGCATGCCGGTTGCATTTTCTGCTGCACTCGCGACTGATGATACTGATGGGCTCCGACGTCACTCTCAAACGTATGCGAGGATAATCTCACGAGATTGAGGAGGTCGCCGTTTTTTGCATATCTATGGTTTTTGTTTTTTGAGATCTCCAGCGACTGCGCAGCCTCAGAGCACGATGTGGAAACATTCGGCTATCGACTGATCTAACAGCTGATTGGTTCAGATGTTCACTTAGCAATGTGTGGGTCAATAAATAATTGAGGGACTTTTGAAGTCCATGGAATTTATCTTGTACATATTTTTATTTAAAGTAAAAAAAAAGTTTTGTTATTATGATCATGTCTTTACAAATTCCATAATTATTTTTTATGGAAACCATCACTTATTCATAAAAATGACTGGATATTACTAAAGTGTCAACTAAATAACCATATGAATTTAATAATAACCACCTTCTAATTAGCTAAACAACAATAAAATGAGCTTATTAAAATTGTTTTGATTGTGTTCTTTTTAGTTGAGATAATCATGACAGATATTTCTTTTTTGGAAATATATCAACATATATGGAAAATAACAAATTGTATCTGTGTCCAAGAAATTACTTTCAACAAAGTTACTCATTACAAAAACACCTCTCAAGGAAGTGTGGTAATTCCAGATCACACCTGCTCCACATGATGTCATTTCCTCCTGAAGGAAAGACTGGCAAGACTCCAAGGTTTTCTTATTTACTATAAAGTAATGTGTGAGTCAAATGCGGATTTGCTGCATGTCAGCAGGTTTACTGCAACATCTTTGTAAATGACCTTCAATTTCAATTTTACTCAGTTGCATATATAATATTTTGATTTTAGGCCTGAAATCAGCCAAAAAGTCAACTGTGTTAAAAAAAAATGGTTTGAGAGATACCTCACATTTTAGGTAAATTGGAGACATTTAATTTGATTTGTCTAATCTTGAAGGTTTACTCTCTGAACAGAAGATATTTTGTGTAGTTGATGTTGATGTTTGGGTCATTCCAGAATTTGAAGACATTTGTTCTTCAAAATTTTAGAAAAATAACCCTTTCCTTTTACAATTTACTGCTACAGATGCATTGATAATAGCTAATAAACTATCAAAGGCTTGAATGGCTCAGCTTACAATTAATGGTGCAATTTTTACTCCATGTTTTATTAGTTGTTTGCTTACCTATTACTGATCGGTGCAACATGTCACAAGCAATTTGTATTGTTACTGACCAATGACTTTCTGTATTTTGGTATGTCCTCCAGAGGTGGTAGAGAACAACCAAGCCAAGATCCTGTGGGTATTCCAAGTCCACACTGAAACTGGTGGAGGGTAATCAACCAGACATTGTGGTGGTCAAGAAACAACTGAAGAAGGTAGTAATGATAGACGTACACTATCAGTCAAAGGTTTGGACACACCTTCTCATTTAATATTTTTGCATTATTTTCACGACTATTTACATTGTAGATTCTTACTGAAGGCATCATAACTATGAATGAACACATTTGAAATTATGTAGTAAAAGACAAAATGTGAACTAAGTCATAACATGTTTTGTATTTTAGATTTTATATATATATATATATATATATATATATATAGAGAGAGAGAGAGAGAGAGAGAGAGAGAGAGAGAGACTAATAAAGACCAGAAATAAAACTAAATGTAATGCAAGAAAACAAAGCAATATGAATTTAAACAGAAAGTGCTTTGCCTGAATCCATCGAGGGGGTTTTTAGTAGTGCTACCAGAGATTAAGGCTAATGACTGCCTTTTGTGGACCAGAATAGGGAAGTGGGCAAACAGACAAAATGACAGTGTGGAGCACAACAGCTGACAAGGGCAGCTGACACAGACACTGATGAGGATGTGAGACTTTTTATTTCCTCTAACATTCTATCTGAGTGATGATTTAACATGGAAATGTCACTGATTTCACAGCACAGCTGTTCTTTTTAACTAACGTGCATGGTGAGTTTGTCAGATGATCTCCTGGTTATAAAATCTGAAGTTTAGCTACAGAGCTGCAACCTGGAAATGGGTTCATGCCGGTGGTTAACATGGAGTGTTAATGGTATGCATTTGATTTCGTATTTTATATTCATTCTGACGTCTGACAACAAAAACAGAAAAATATGTGAATTGCAACAGTCTTTTCTGCTGTATTAAAATGAACTATATGTGAGCACAGAGAGCAACAAGATGTAAACAGTGACTATGATTAGGCTCCACCGAGGCAGACTGACAAGAAAGCACAGTAACCCACCCAGTCCTTGTTATTGCTTTCAAATCAGTCTTTATATTTGAATGTCTTTCAACATTACAGTTTTGACAGTGCTCTAAACTGTTGAAGACAGGAAAAACTCCAAATCTTCAATTTCATTTAGCAGAGACTTTCATTAAAAGTGATGTACATATGAGAGTAGATACAACACAAAGGATCCAGTCATGAGACAACAACCTGGATAAGTACCATAAAACGAGTTTAAGTGGGATAGGGCCTTGGTGTCTTGCTTTTTGGCAGTCTGTCAAGTGCAAAGGCTTTCAGTGACGAGCTGGGTCTTTAGTCTGTTCTTAAAGACTGAGAGGGATTCTGCAGATCGAACAGAGGGACTGGGAACCACTGTAGAGTAGAAGAGTCTAGCTATCGATCTGCTCTGTGTTGGTTGTATCAGGAGCGTTTCGTTGGCCGAGTGTAGTGAGCTGGAGGGAGTGTAGACCTGAATGAGAGAGTTCAGGTAGGAGGGAGCTGTTTTCATTATAGTTTTGAGTGCAAGTGTCAGAGTTTTGAATTTTGTGCGGGCAGCAACTGGAAGCCAGTGAAGCGTTCTGAACAGTGAGGTGACATGCTGTTTTTGGCTGGTTGAAAACCAGACATGCAGCTGCAATCTGAGTCATTTGCATAGGTTTGACTGTGCAAGTAGGGAGGTCTGTCAGTAAGGAGCTGCAGTTGTCAATGTGTGATATCATGAGAGCCTTACCAAGAGTTGTGCTGCATGTTCAGACATGAAGAGTCTGATCTCCCTGATGTTGTACAGGGCAAATCGACACGACCAAGCAACAGAGGCCATATGAGCCTTGGAGGTTAGTTGGTTATCGATCATGACACTCAAGTTTCTGGCAGACTTTGTGGCTAATGGTATCATTAGCCGCATTTGCCGTTTATAGTGCTAACAGCAAGGACTTTCCTGTTGTTGTGGTGACCCAGTGGGTCTTCATTTCAATCCGACCTTTATTTTAATCTCAACTAATCACTGAGGACATGCCTTCATTGTTCAAGTTAAGAGTACAGCCAAAGACAATAAACAGGGCAGTAAATAATGAGAACAGCAGAACACAGGTAAAAGCACTGACATTCAAGAGTGTAGTAGTTTGTGCTCATGGTCTGAAACTGGCCCACAACTACAGTGGTGTTAAATTTTAATGTGTTTTGTAAAATGTTCCATGTGTGTGCAGCACAGAAAGCAGCTTTCCTAAATTCAGTAAATTCATGCACAACTTTGAGGATTAGCCATTTTCTTAAATAAGCTGAATAATGACTTGAGGACCACTGTATCAGACGGGTCATATATTGTGGTAACTTGTCATTCAGTGCCTAGTAAATAATACCAAGCCCATATCTGTCATGTCTTACTGCAACAAATGGCCAGCCAACATAATCCAGCAAACGGGCAGGGACAAAAATGAGAAACAACACAGCTATTGCTAGCAAAGAGTGTTTATTAAATAACACTAATAATAAAAACAATATTAAGTAAGTCAGTAAGTGACATCGGTGATGTAATTGTGTTTGCATGGTCGTGGTGTTGTCAGGTGCAGAAAACCAAACCAAATGATGAAAGTGGCTACAGCCACAAGCAGGATGGAGAGAGAGCAAACGCTGAGGGTTGGACCTCTGATAGCCCAGTGATGCTGGACCCAAGAGCTCCAAGCAGGCAGGACCGCCGACCTAGGTGCAGCACCTCAATGACCTGAAAATAGACTAGAGAATACCAAATACATCCAACATGGCCAAAACAATATACTGAGTGTTAGAGAATTTTCTGCGATGTCTGGTGAGGAAACACAGGAGGTGAACTCAGGAACACTCAGGAGACTCAGATGGCTGATGTAGAGAAAAAATGCTTTACTGAATTCAGGAGAATTGATATAACAAGTGCATTGCCAGTATCAACTCTGAGGAGTCTCTCTCTCCTTGGAGGGTTTGTACTGTCTGAGAGAGAAAAGAGGCATGATCTAACCTTGTTATTGTTGCACTATCAGCAAATAGTTATCTGTCTGAGCAGTTGGTGTGCTTCTGTGTGTCTTCAATTGGGGTCAAAGGGTGACCTTCTGTATGTTGGTTCGAAATGACCTATTACCTACAATTTTTCCTTCACACTGAGCAGGATCATAACAATATGGCAAACAGTGGTCAGTCAAGTAATGAATCTTAGAGCTGAGTGGTAAAATGGACCAAGGGCTTTCAAAATGGAGGCAGAGGTGTATCTATAGATGAACATCATAATTTCATGCAGACAAGAAGACAACGACCCCCACCGATACTCACAACGACCATCATTAAGTAGTCAGATGAGTTCTGGTATTGGTCGTTGGAATAATAGCCCTGGACACACCTCACAGAGGTTAAAAGCTGAAGCAACACCAACCACCAGCAGAACTGAAGAAGCCTCTTGGATGAGAGGTGAAACGTCTTCAAGGAACTTTCTTAAAGTCCAGTGGATTGATTGAAACTACTTTGGATAACCATGACCTGGATGAATGAGAACCTACACAGATAGCCTTATGAGAGAAAAAAATGTTTTCTTTCTATGTAAATACCCAATTGTGTAGCCTGCTGAGAAGTATGACAATGTGAAATTTAAATGTGAGTTTCTGATTTAAATACCAAGACAGTTGTACCCAAGACACCTCACACTGACTGAAGGGAATGCATATTTATACAACTACATATTTTATTTTCTTAATTAATGGACATCACTTTGTAGAAATCTTTTCTCACTTTGACAAAGAAAATTCTATCCTGGATTCAACAGGGAGCCAATGAAGAGAAGTTGTTACTGTATATGTTATGTGACAAAATATGTTAAATGACAAAAGTAAATATCCTGAAAAGTCTGCAGATGCAAAACCTCTTACACCCATTTACAGGATTGATCCACTTGTGCTCTATCTGCCATTTAACATCTGTATTTAGACTGAATTTTTTTGTTTTGCAGGTGGACATGAAATCTTTTTCTCATATCTAGCCAATCACATAAATATGTAGTGTAAAGTTGTGCATAGGATACAGTGACATATGACCATACTATATTAAAATAAACACCTCAAAATATCAATAATTATATTTTCTTTGTCAGGCTGTATTTCATCATGCTTCATTATGTTGTGCGCAAAAAAAAAATGCAAAAGTGTACTGTTAATTTCATTTTTATTTCAGCAAATGACAATGATAATTTCCATTTAATCAGCATTTTAAAATCTGATTTACAAGTGAGTTGAAAAGTGAAAAGAAACTGGTCACTACTCCCTCCAAAAAAAAAAAAAAAAAAATCAGCAAGAGCCAAGAAAGAGAAATCAACAGATACTGTCCATCGCCATGGCAAACAATTCCAAAACCTTGTACACCATTATATATACTCTACAGCCGTTTGACAGCCAGGATGCAAGGAAGGTTGGAGAACTGCTGCATCCCCCTCAATATACTATCCCTAAGTGTTTTACTGATCAAAATGATGACAAATTCAGACACTGCAGTTACTCTCTGAATTTATCCTCTTAATGATAAAGAAAGCAAGAAAACTGGGCCTTTTGGTACAAGCAGACTAAAACATGCAAACACTGCACACACGCTGGAATTTTGAATGTGTCAATCCATTACTGAAATAAACCAATACATAAAATAAGTCCATAGAGATGCAGAGACAAACTTGATGTTTTTAAAGAGATGCTCTGCTAAAGAGTGAGTGGAAAGGATCTTTTAAAAATATGATCATTTCCCCACATATACAAATGACTACATCTGCATGGCTATTTGATTCTCAGCAGTCTAGCTAGGTTGGTAGAAATATTGGGGGGCATGCTAAATGTCACACATTTATTAACTGAATTTTATTACGGTCCTACAGACTAAGTCAAACAAGATTAAAAGATAGCATATTCTTAAACATTCATTGGATTGAAAAGGGGACAACATGGCTTGCATTCATTCTTGTGGGCAGAACTTGGGATGCTGATCTGGTTTGCAGTTTAGTTTGGCACAACCCGATTAAAATTTGTAACAAGCCATCCTACAGAACAGCAGATACTGATCATTCAGGTTTAAAACTAGGTCATATGAAACAAAGCTGTAAGCCCACTAGATTCTGTAGCCTTTACACACTCAGCTAATACATTCACTTCTCAGCATGGACAGAAAACAACTCGGTGAACACATATCACAGCTAGTGAGGCTACTATCAACAATGAAATGGTTCAGGTTACAGACAAATTGGTCAAGTGTGAATTCAGAAAGGAATGGTGCGTAAGACTTGCCACTAATGACACAGTAGTTACGTGCAGTATTGCTGACACATGCTTTCTAACATGTCCAACATGTTGCAGAGAACAGTTCTGCAAGCGACAGACAGCGAGGAGGAAATGATGCAGAGAAAATAACAAAAAAAAATAAAAATCAAAGACTTAGTTTTAGGACTTGACATTTATTTTTATTCCTGGCCTACAGGATGTTTTGTGTATTCTTGTATGTGCAGTATATATTCCTAATATAGTGAAGCATCTAGGGAGGGACAGTACATCCTTCCAACTTGTATTGGTTTTAAAGGACGAGGCCCTCATATGCAGGACCTTCAGATTCGGGGGACTCCCTCTGCAGACGGAGATGTTCCAGTGTGTTGTGGAAGTGTTTGTTGATCTGCTCTGTTTCTTCACTTGCCTCCAAGTTGGGAAGATCTTCCCGGATCTTTTGGATCAGCTGGTTTAATACCTGGACTGTCACCTGGGCGAGTGGAAGATAAGAAACACTGTAAGAGTTGGTGCTTAGAGTGAAATATTTACATGGATTTTATGGACAACATTTAAATCAAATAGAATCACTTGTCAATCATGTTGATGATGACCAAGTCCTGATATCAAGGACCTACTGGCTTCAAATGAGCCTGAGCACCAACTGAGGTTAAAGAAAGCCACAAAGCTCTGGACTGACATGCCTGGTGGTGTCAGAAGGAGTTTACTAAATATACTACTGAGTCTTTAAAATAACTACAATTCTGTGATGATTTTAATTTTTCTTATTCATATTTTCTTCATTATTTTATTAATGCAATTCTTTTGTAAAGCACTTTGAAACATAAAGAAAAGTGCTAAATAAGTCAAAGCTTATTATTTTTATTACTGCTTATCACTGTTGAAACAAACCTCATATGCTAACATCACATTAAACTGGTCCATGTGGTTGGTTTAGACATGGCTGTCATGAGACCATTCTAATGTGTCATGGATATTTTCAACAATAACTACAACTGTACAATTTGGACTTGTCACTAAAATGCATAGTCAACATTCTAAACATTCAAAGACAACTTCTTATGAATTGCAAAATGTCAGTACTATGCATACAAAGTGGGAACTGTTCTGGGCACTTTTAATTTGTGTGGGATTAAAGGCACTGACATGACCACAAGTTCAGGCCACACAGCCCTGCCTCTTTATGTTTTAATACAAAAAATAATTTATATGCATGTATTTTGAGGTTTCCAAGATTGTTATACAATCTTTATTTATGTTTTAGAGCCGCTAATTTATTGACAGCAGTAGTGATGCAGATGGACTGTAGCATCTTATTCTCAGTGATCAGTAGATCCACAAAAACTTAGCAGTAACTAACTACTGAAGAATTACTAAACCTTGCCGAGGACACCGCCTAATGCAGGACTGTTTTGTAGGACCACAAATAGTCTAAAAATTTACATATATATATCAAAGCAGAAAGAAATAATTTTTAATATCCTTGTATTCAGTGGAACTTTTTTTAGTGGCAATTTTCTTTTTCAGTGCCAAATTTTATTTTCAAATGACAAACTTCTTTCTCAATGACAATTTTTTTTTTTCAATGACAATACTGTCTCTGTTTTGGCTCCGTACATCAGAAACTTAGTGATGTAAACATGTGGCCAAGATGTAAGCTCTTTCCAAGGTAACATTGCGGAAGCAATTTGTGTCCCTGCACAGACCAGGTTTCTCATATGTATGACATTCAAGAAATCAGATGACTGCAAAATGAAAAAGACAGTAATGTTGTTACTTGAAAGCATGTCATAATGATTTGTCATAATCAGGTGTCCTACCGCATCGTTTTCCCTCTCGTAGAAGCAGACGTATCTGTTGAGGATTTCAATGAAAAGCTGGACTTGCAGCGATGGGTCCATGCACTGGTTGGCAATCTTCAGTGCTTTCTTTAGACACTCCATCACCCGCTTACCATCACGGATCTAAATACGCAACATCAGTTGTTAGCAATGACACATGGGGAAACAGATTAAAGTGCATCAAAAGAAAGAGGAAGTTCACTGAACTGTGTACTGACTACTGTTATTATTTTACTGTGAACAAGTACATATGTTATTAAAGGATGAAAAATGTAGCATAAAGGTGTTTCCTTCTATTCCAGGTGTCCGCATTTTCCACTACAAGTCTTTGGAGAGTTCTGGTGGTTTAAGATGCTGACCATGTCCCAGCTGAAGTCGACACCTGGTGAGTGAAAACACTCTGCCGTGGCCCTTTAGGCTTTTGTTGTGTCATGTCTCCATGTCAACAGGTGGAAGAGTTTTTACCCTTCACAATCAGCTTCTAGTGCTAGCTTGACCCTCGATGTCGGTCAGAGTAAGACCCTAAATTAATCTGCAGTAAGAGTGGGAAAAATAAAGGAGAGGGTGTTTACTGCGCCAGTGAAGCAGAGATGGTCTAATCCTGTGCGTGTCACTGTGGAAGAGCGTTTCGTAGCCCAGACGTCGGCAGTGAGTTTGCATCCAATTCATATTATCTCCTGAGAATTTGCATGCATCGTTGTTGCTGTTAACATCACACCATTTACCAAAGCAGACGCAATGGGTTCTGTCATTAACTCAGCCCACTGCCCTACCCTACCCCATGAACATTCAACATGGATGTCAACACATCTGAAAACACTGAGGAGGCAGCTAGAAGGCTGCACCACAACAGAGATGCAGGTGCAGATGTTATCACCCTCGGGTTCCTTGAGGCCAATGCCGTCCTGCTTTGTGGAACTCTTCAGCACCTCATCAACCTCATCCTGAGCCAAGAGGAGGTTCCAGTGCTGTGGAAAACATCCTGCATAGTTCCAGTACCAAAGAAGTCCTCTCTATCCGTCCTAAATAAATAATTACAGACTGATTCCCAACAGAAGAGACGGAATACAGGGAACTGGAATAACAACAACAAAGGAGATGACTTTAAGAGGACCAATACCATTTCTATTCTGAGTGAAGAGGTCGAGAGCCACAAATCACCGTGTCAACAGATGGAACTGGGGAGTTTTAAACTGAGGCTGTCTACTGGTAGGGACAGAGTGGGCTCCATTTCTTTATCAGTATGTTGTTGTAAGTGGGATTTCCTTCGCTGTCATCTGTTGGTGTAGCAGCATCAAAGCCAGTGACACACAAAAAAAAATAAAATAAACAGACAAAGAAGGCTGGTTCTGTGCTAGGGGCGGCTCTGAAGCTCCTGGAGTTGGTTATTGATTGGAGGGTGTTGGACTAACTGGTCAACATAATGTACAACACTTCACCTCCCCTGCATGGTGTACAAATCAGACAGCAGAGCGTTTCTAGTTGGAAGCCTCTTCAACGCTGCTGAAGTTAGGCCCGCTACAAAAAGTCAGAGACCCATCTTCTCAGAACTTCACACACTGAACTATATTTCTAACATGCAACTTTAAATTGCACTGTGGGAGTTCTATCTTACCTCTAAATATGTTTCAAAATGTTCTTCGGACGTACCTCATGTCAGCTCTATTTAAGTTATGTGTGTTTTGTGATTTCTCTGTAGGGATGCATAAAGTACTTTCTCACTCTCTCTCTGTCTGTCTTTCTTTTTATCTGTATACGTTAGCATACGAAGTAAACTAAAAGAATAAGACGACTCCAACGCACCTCTTCACCGTTTTTGTCAGTGCTGCGGCCAGACCAGAAGAGATGAGCACAAATGCTGACAGCTCTGCACTGGTCAGGCTTCTTCAGCAGCTTGGACGCCGCCAGCGCACACTGAGTCCTGAGAGGCTCGTGGTTTTCCTCACTGAAACATCGCATTCGCTCAAAGGTGCCGATGATCAGTGTGATGGCTGCCAGCTGGGCCTTGGAGTCGCTGATCTCGTCCTCATACAGGGAGAAGGCCTGACATGATGGATGTGTGGAGAAGTAAGAGAGGAAATGAGAAAAGTAAGGCTGTTAACACAAGGATGTAAAATGAGAGCTACAAGTTTCATTCTTTAGGACAGGTGCCCACAGGGTTTATTAGCTTAACTTTAGTCACTTTCACAGCTGTACTTTGGCTGATGTGGTCTGGATCAAAAAAAGTGTTGTTTTTATGACGTAGTCTGTGTGGACATGGAGAGATCGATTTGTTCTACCTGTGACATGAACTCGTATGCTACAGTCTCGTGGTTCTCGAAGCCTATCTCGCCTGCAGCCAGCGCCCCCTGCAGGAAGAGTCGCAGTGGCAGCTCGGCAAGCTCAGCCTTGATAAGTGCACTGATGGTCTGGTGGGCGAAGGAAAAGATCTTCTGGCATTTCTTTTCCCATTTGTCATCCTAATGGAGGGAAGTTTGGCATGATCATTATCATTAGATACACAGTACAGCGTGAACGATGGAGCGAAGAAACCCTTTGCTTACCGTTGAAGAGTTTTCCTTGTACCTAAAGGCTAGCTGGTAGGCAGCAAACACCAGAGGAGGCAGTGTGTAACGAATCCTTTGATTGCCACCAGCACCAAAGTGTTTCCGGGCCGTGTTAAGAATCTGACGCCAAATCACAATATTAATGTCAGTTAACAAGTAAGACCACAGCAACAACATTGCGTTCAATGAATCGCAAAGTCACAGTATGTGACAAGAAAGTTATTTAAACAAGGTTATAGTTGTATATCAGTCAACGTTATCCAAAGATTTTAGTAGTACTGTTTGTATTGTGTTTACTATACAAGACAAATGTGCAAAATCACTGGGATGACTTTTAAATGTAGAGTAAAAGACCCACAAGATACTGTTGATCAGGATCTTCAGAGTGGAGCAGATGGATAAAACGACCCACAAGGCTTTGCTCCTCAGCAAAGTCTTCTGGGTCTGGATCATCAGCTGGTTGGTCTGGCTGGTCCTGGATCAGTATGGATACCAAGTTCAAGATTGCATCCACCTAGAGAAACGAGTGGTTCAAGATTTTTGTTATTGCCAGCGAATCACATGAAAAGATCGAAACCAACAACAAACTGCTGCTAACAGCAAATACTGTAGCTTGAATATGCTTATTTTTCTGTGTCATATAGCTCCATTGTTGTTTAGAAATAATTGAAAACAGCGTAATGTGCCACACTCCTACAGTGGGTGAGATATTTTGTCATAACAAAGAATATGGGTACAGTAGTTGAACATGGAAACGTTAAAATCCAACCTGTTCTTGGGCCAGAATGGTGGTGTTGTAATCCAAGGTGTTGCTCAGCACATAGCAACTCATGCTTTTGCGTGACTCGTAGTCAAAGTATTCGAAGAGTGGTGGGAAATGCTTGAGCTGCAGCACCATCAGAATATTGTTGTAGGTATCAACTGGAATCTTCAACAGTCTAGTAAGTTCCTTCGACACTGCGCTGCTGGTTGCTATGCTATTCAAGGAAAGACAATAGAGAGGGCCAAAACCTGACACACAACTGTAAGAGCAAGCGAGGTGAACAAAACATTCAAATGCAAATTTCTATCTTTGCTTTAGCCTGTCTGATTGTATTTGTGATGAAAAGCGTTGAAGGATTACAGTAAAACAGAGGCTAAAGTACATACATACAGTTTACAACAGAAGTTAATACACCTTAAATGAAGAATTAAATATGAAATGATTCAAAACTGCCTCACCTTTCAGAATTTGCATTTCTTCTTAGATGAACAGTTTGGTACTTGCTCTCATGTCAAATCAAATGCTAAGTGTCTAAATTTACTATAGTGAAAATACAAGCCCCACAGTAGGAATTCAATGCAACAAAAGTCAGTCCACACTTCATTACTGTGATTCAAAGCAAAGGCTTGATCTAATTTCTACAGAACTGGACTTACTGTTCCAAGTTGAGCTTGTTGAATATCTCCACAGTGCTCTCCAGGACCTTGTCTACATAATCCACACGTTCAGGGTAGCATTTCATGGCCAAATTGATGAGAGAGACCTGAAGAGAAACCACGTCCTCAGATGGCATGTCCTGCCGAGACTGAAAATCAAAACATCAGATCATGGTCAGTCCGTTGTTTGTTTGGAACGTTGTCTAGCAGTCACATAATCTTAGGAGGAATACCCTGGTAAGGCAGTTAATGCTCTGGCAATGTTCTGAGACTACTGTACTGCTAGAAGATTACAAAGTCAAACATTTAGAAAGACACATGATGTGATTGTCAGTAGAATTTCTTCTCTAATTCTTTATTCTTTTTGATTTGAATTTTTTACTTGTTGCAACGTAATTACTACCTTATGCACCTTATTTACTGAAATTACACAAATGTAGATATGTTTACTTACAACTGAACCTTATATGCAATTTTTGCAGTACTTAAGCCATAGTTTTTTTTCCCCCATACGTGTTTAGCAATGTGTAATGTCCAGAAGGGAAACATCCATTACACCGCTGTTTTTATCATACAGCACTGAGGCAGTGATTATTACTGAGGGTGGGCAAACACAGCACACAATTTCTGGAGAATTAGAACTTCCTTCTGTACCCCTTAACCTCTTTTGCTGTTACAAGAGACAGATGACCTGATAATATCCATGAACTTGAAATGTTGCTCTGTTCTTCTTATACTTTGTAGAATTAATTAAAAGGGATTTTGAATAAAACATGTTCTATTTGACATATGTGTATATTCCCATTTGTTTTCTGAGAAGGGTCACATCTAGAATATTAACCTGGACAGGACTATGCTCCATAGGGCTGGACCCGAATATCCGAATATTAGTTCGCTACGGCGGTATCCGGATATTAATTTTGGTATCCCAATATTCGGCCCGCCCCCCTCCATCCCCTCCCCCATCGGACGTTATGGGGCGGAACGAATATTCAGATATTCGTCTTTAATAGGGCCCGAATATCCGGAGACCAGAAACCACTATTCGGGCCAGCCCTAATGCTCCATATTAAAATTCAAATGCTTTTTTAATTCAACAGTTCTTGACAGGGATCGAGGACTTCTAATTTCCTGACAGTCCCACTGAAAATATATATACTCCAATACTTTGTTTGGATCAAGAAAGGTCTTTACTCATGATTTAGGGGGAATGTTCAAAAAGGCTAACAGTCTAGTCACGTAGCTGCTATGACTTTCACAGGAAAGCGAGTCACGGTGTTCATAAAAGTTGTCCAGGCATAGAAAAAACACAGCATCCTAATAAGTAGCCTAATAACAATTTCAAATCCACTGACCTCTTAAACAAGACTTCAAACAGTATTTTGGAGTGTAGATACAGAATAAAATATCTTAAAGGCTGGACAAACGTAATGTAACCTACTTGAATGACAGTGGCCACTTGCTGAGAGAAGATGTCAAACAGTTTAATTTCAGTTGGAATGCCTGGGCCGTCTTCTCGATGAGCAAACAGAGCAAGTCTGAAAAACAAAACAGAAATTATTTAATGGACTTCACTGTGAGCGCAGTCAGGAAAAAATGCAACAAAACACTAATTTAAAAGTGTCATGCGGCTGAAATTAGTGGTTGTTATAAACTCTATTAAGACAAAAAAAACTTTTGACACCCCTGCCTTAGAGAGAAAGTTTGAGGTGATAAAATGTCCCAGTGTCAGCAGCCATGACGTAAGCTCTTTTTCTCCTATGCAGATGTCAATCCCACAGACACACACACAGTGTTATTTCTGAAGTGGGAGGGGACTGCAGCAGATCTGTAGTTTTCAGCGCTTCAGACACCAAAACAGCCTGTGTTGAACAGGTTCACAACCAGGAGTCATGGTGAAATTGACCATTGTAGTAGTATTTCAAGGTCAAAAACTGAGAAATACACTAAGACGACATGTAACACTGTCAATAATTTACTGAAAATGAGCCTTGAGTGACAAATGTCAGTGGTGTGAACAGTACAGGTTATAAAAGAAAGCTAAGAGCATCGGCAGTAATAGTGGGCTGTATATGAGGAAGTGAATGCATCTGAGAAGGGGGTTCAAGCTAATCAGGGTTGTTGCACTTGCAATGCTGAAGACTAGTTTAAACCACCATAGGTTTTTATGGAGGGTCACTGGGTTTGGACAAAATGGTATTAAAATCTGCAAACAGCTTCCATTAGCTTTGTGAATTTACAGAGAGTTAAACTGTACCTGTCGATGAGGGCAATGATGATGTTCTTGACGTTGACATGCTGATGCAGCTCCGCACAGGAACGCAGGAAGGGGTTCAAGGTTTGAAGGTGGAACTCGTCTGGAAAAACCTTGCAAGACAAGAAGAGATTATTTCAAGAGTGTAGGACTGTGCTTTGACTTTATGTAATCTATTCATCTACGAAACAAACGTTATAGTCAAGTTTTGAATGCGTGGCTAGATCATTTTACAAGCAGTGAGTTCCTATTATCACCACTGAACTTGTTTTATGGTACTTAAGTAGATATAGATATGTAGATATGAAACATTGCTTCAAATAGCAAGGTCAGGCTCCCATGTTTTTGCCATCAAAAGCAAAGCCTTGAAATGGGCGAAGTGTTATTTTGTTGACAACTGTGACAGAACATTAAAGACGGAGCCATAAAATTTGAAAACCTGTGGACTTCAGATGTTAAATCTGATGTCTTGTTGTTGTAAATCTGTATACCAACGACAGAACCAACAATATTATCAGTTACCAAATCACTGATTAATAGAGGATTGGTGGCAGCACGCTGATGACACATGGCCCAGACCCAAAAAATTCAACTGGTCCAACAGAGCATACTCTTAGTTAAAACAAACTTTAAACATTTTGCAAAAGTTAGAACAGCAAGAAGTAAACCTTCACCTGAATAATGCACTCCATTAGATATTCCTGAGCCAATGAGTCTCTACAGTTCACCACCTGTTCCAGCACTCCAGCAAGAACAATCTGAGGAGAGAAACACACAGAGGACAAACAACTTGGACAGTTACCAAAACAGCAAAATAAATGTACAGAAACGGTCTGAATATATGAGAAATACAGCAAATTATGCTAAAGATGAGCAAAACATCAACTCTCAAATCAAATGACACAACCTATGCTGAAACAAACAATCCTGAAACTGTTTTGACATGTATTTTTTTTCTTTATTTCTGCAAATAGTTACAGAAGTGCCCAAAAGTGTTGCCCCAGTACCCTTATACATCACTGAAATAATGGTTTGGTGCCTAAGAAAGGTTGATGATGAATACTCTTTTTTCATTCATAGCTGCATGATTTGGTGTGCCACAAAATTAAGCAAAGAGGCGGGAAAAAGAGTTGATGTATTGCTGACAAAATCTCTTGCACAAAATGCGACTATCAGTAAACCTACGTAGACAAGTACTTCATGTACTTTCTGAATTAAAGTGAGATCCATAGAGACCAAGAAAAAAAAACTACTCATGGAAGAGAAACAAAAAATAACGAGACGGGAATTTTGTTTAAATGCAAGTTAAAGCCACAGTCGGAACATCTAATCACATGGTTCAAGTCTCAATCTGAAAGAATCCCTTTTCTGATTCACTGTTGCTTCTTCGTACAGTGCCTATAAAATGGATACACTGCTGTCAATGTAAATTTATTTTGATGAAAAGTTTCCAAAAGAAAATCTTTTCATGTCATAGTCTAAACAGGTTTCTACAAAGTTACATCAGTTAGCCTAAAACGTCAAATTAAATTGACTCTAATTCAATGCTGTAGCAATAAAATGACAATGCATCAGGCATTTTCTACGTTAATTGCATGGTCCCTGATTAAATAAATAAATAAAGAAATAAATAAAGAAAGAAAGAAAGAAAGAAAGAAAGAAAGAAAGAAAGAAAGAAAGAAAGAAAGAAACTGGTGCTGCTGCCCTACTGATATGCTTCCAATGTAGCATCAGCGTTGACATTACGTAATAAGGGTGCACCAAATGTGACAAACTTACATAAAACCCAAACCCTGGGCATCTGCTAACTTTAATTCTTTAGATTCCCAAATTAATCTCTATTAAATGAAATTTTATTTTTACTAAAATCACTGGCAAAAATACCAACCAACTCTGTATTTCTGCACACAGCTAGCACCACTGTAAAGTTACGACTTCAACATGAATCTAACGAGTCAAAAGACAAACCTGTTTGTACTTTTCCACGTTGACACCCTCAAGCTGGCTGAGGCGGACTAGATTAGTTCCCACAAGAATCCTAAGTTCTTGTCTTTCCTTTTCTCTCTTCTCTCGATCTCGGCTGTGACCCTGATGCTGCATTCGAACCCATAACTTGTTCATTTCCGCAAAATTGAGAAGGACGAAGTCGATAGAGTCGTTGATATCACCAGTCATCTCTTCTGTTCCCCTGTGGAGCAAACAAAATAAAAGTTTAGGAAAGGGATGCATGTGAAAATACAGTGCCTGTAAAAAATATTAATCTTTCTTGGCTGTTTTCTCACTTTATTGCTTTTCAACACTGAATCATGGTCAATTTAATTTGAGTTTTCGGACACGAATTTACAAATCAAGAGTCTTTCATACCAAAGTGAAAACAGTAGTCATATGCTAAAAATTCATAGCACAGTCCTAATCACTTCTGATAGTAGTATCTTAATTTAGTAAACTAGAATTCCACTGCTAGTGAAATTGCAAAAAGCCGCTACTGATGCTGTGGGAATGTCCAGTGAATGAAAGACCCAAAGGAAGACAGCTTGACTTACTCTGACCGCTCTCCATCATCTGGCAGTATGTTGCGCGTACACTGCAGAAGGTAATTTCTGAGGAAGAGGCCCCTGAGTGGGTGCTGGACGCCACGACACATCTCTACCAAGTCTTTCAGGATGTCTTTGCGAGACTGGGGGAAGGAGCGGACGTACACCACACCCACTGTGATCAGCAGATAGCTGGGGGGACAGGCAACAGGCAAACATGTTTGATCTTACAGATGTTCATATCATCCCGCACTGACAGTACAAAAATGTAACAAAAGTATGTATTAAGTCTCACATTTTCTGTATATTTATGAGGAAACTGTCATGGGATTTGCATCATACCCAATTTCTTTTGGCGTGATCATACACATTTTTAAAAAAAATTAAAATAAATTATACCAACTGTATTCTTTCACTGAATTCACAGCAATTAGTTTACAGTAAGCTTAGACATCTCTAAAAATTAAAACTTAAACTAGCAATTTGGTTTAAATTTTGTAACTGCTGAAAAGTTGAGAAATTCAACAGATTCAAAATATCAGATAATTAAAAATAAGATGAAAAGACAAAGCGTTGCAGAGGGTACTGATATAGAAATGAAAAGAAATAAAAGAGGGAAACTTCCAAGGGGTGAATAGTTGAATATATGTACACTCAATCTATGTTAAACACTTTCAAACAGTCTTTCCTGTCTGGATAACTGAAAAGAGGGCGTCTTTCCAGCGCATTGTGATGACAACTACTGTGTGAAAATTTTCTTAAGCTACTATGTTTAATTTTGTGAAGGTGATACTCACAGTCTTGGGATGATGTTGCCTGCATACTGAACCAGCTCATAAAGATCTGCAACCTTGCGCCCCTTGGCAAATTCATCAGTCAGATAAACCTCAAGGTAGTGGAGTTCGTCAGAGATAGCCATATCTGAAAACGAGGGTTAAGGACCAATGGAAACCACACCAAACATTAACATTAGCAGTATGCAGCTTCTCTCTACACAATATCGTATTAAGTGCTAATTTTTCAATAAAAAAATTCCAAAAACCTATTTGTTTTTAAAACAAAATGTAGGCCAAAAATCTTCCTGTAGAGTCTCTTTTGACAGTCTTGTCCCAGAATATGGGCCACACAGAACCCGTGTTCGCATGTTAGTTGTGGGCAGTTTCTGGCATCTCATTCAGCTGCAGCACTGCTGTGTACAACACTGAGCACATCATTGGCACAGACAGTTTGGTTCTGACAGAGAAAGTGTCCAACACATAGGAAAGTTGTTTGTTTGTTGTTGTGCTTATACACCAGATCATTCTGTACTGTCTTAATAAATGCAATATTGTTTTAATACAACAATTGCATCCAAGCTGCAGAGATTGCTTAGAATGTTGGTCCTGTATCTGTCGACCTTACTGCTTAGTGGAGTAAAATAGTAAACAACTCTCTGCTTCTGTTTCTTCGCCTATTAAAACTAGTGCGATTGTCTCAAATCTTAGTTGTTGCTTGCATTGAAGAACAGGACTTTTCCAAGAATTTGATCTTTTCTCAACTGGTTTGCTTTATACATGGTTACAGCAACAGCTTTTTGGCAAGTGCACTGCCTCTCGTAAGTAAATGATATCACCTATTTCCTCTTCAAGGATGCAGCAGGCTGTATGTCACATTTAGTCAAAGTCAAGAGAAGATTGCTTACCCATAACAATACTCAAACTGCGCTGGCTGTTTCTCAATACCAAGTACGCAAGTCTATACTTGTGTACAGAATCAGAAGTACGAATTCCCGTTATTGTGCAACTGGAACACCAGCATACTTGATGATGTCACCACCTCCACTCATCTATTCCGATTATTTTTAGCAGGGGTGTCACATCGGCCAACAAGTCGGTCCATTTTGGCCCATGGGATGACTTTGCAAAGTGTAAAAATTACAGAGAAGACATTCACATTAAGTTGGAAATTTTAAATAAAAAAAATCTAACCCACCTGTTTCTAAAAGACAGCCTAGTAATAGTTATTATACAGTAAAAGTTTAGATGTGGCATAAATAAATAACCTAAAATGTCAAGGATACAGAGCTCATAGTAGCTCTTTGGAGAAAGCATGGAGGTCCTCAGCTCACCAAGCATGTTAGAAGCATGCTTTAAAGCATCCATCAACTTGTTCTTGTCCTGTAGATCACACAACAGAGTCAAGGTAGAAATACAGTACAAGTTCATCAAAACATTTAAATTTACAGAAACACATACACTTTTGTCAGTGTAAATTACCACCTCCACTCTGCTCGCCTCATTCTTCACAGACGAAGTCTCTCTCTGAGCCCGACCAACTCACTTTGGACCCACAAGCTAACAGATCCACACTCTCCTTGTTCTCCCCTCTGACTAAGGACGAAGTCTCTAAACTACTGCTGGACTCTAGTCCCACTATCTGTCCACCAAACCCGATACCATCCAACCTCTTGCAAATCATTTCTCCAGCACTTAACCCAACACATATCAACTCCTCACTTGCTACAGGTGTGTTCCGCACTGCATTTAAGCAAACTGGAATAACTTCAATGCTCAAAAAACTTACACTCTACCCAACCCAGGTTGAAAACGACAGACCAGTTTCACTCCTGCCCTTCCTGTCTAAAACACTTGAGCAAACTGTTTTCAACCAAGTCTCTAAAAACCAACCAATATGACCCACATCAGTCTGGTTTTGAACAGGGTCACTTCCCTGACACTACACTCCTACTGGTAACAGAATTATTGTGTTCTGCTAGAGCAGCTGGACAGTCTTCAGCTCTATTGCTGTTAGAGCTGTCAGCTGCTTTTGACAAGGTTAACCACCAAATCCTCCTCTCCACACCCACTGAGCTTGGCATCTCAGGATCAGCCCTCTGCTGGTTCATGTCTTACCTCTCAGGAAGATACTTCAGAGTATCCTGGACAGTAGAAGTGTCTGAACTGCACAGCCTATCCACAGGGGTTCCTCAAGGGTCAGTATTCGGTGTCCTCCTCCTCTCGATATACACAACCTCACTTGGTACAATAATTCACTCCCATGGTTTCTCATACCAATGCTATGCTTATGATCCTCAGCTCCTGTCATCCCCTCTATACGACCACACTGTCTCTGCCCGGCTCTCATCCTGCCTTGAAGAGATCTCAGGATGGATGAAAAAAATGCCACCTTCAACTCAGCCTCTCCAAGACTGAGCTCCTTGTCATCCCAGTCAGTCCCTCTGCACAACAAGACATCAATATCCATCTTGAATCAACTCAGCTCAAACCAACAAAGTCTGCCAGAAAGTTGAGCATCATGATCGATGACCAACTAACCCTTAAGGCTCATGTGCCCTCTGTTGCTTGTTCATGTCGATTCGCCCTGTAAAACATCAGGAAGATCAGACCATTCCTGTCTGATCATGAAGCATAACTCCTGGTCCAGGCTCTCGCATGTTAATTCAGTGTACACCACATTATACATTCCTTTTGCATATCATAATTTCTTCTCCATTTCAATGATTCAAAATCCTCAGACTTTCTGATCATTACCAGGTGTACCTAATGATCAGTTTTTTGATGTCCACTCTATATTTGCATGACAAAGACTCTCATTCCTCATTAATACATTGCAGGGATTTTTATCTTCCTTAACAAAGCTGGTATGTGGTAAAACAGCAGTATTTCTCCTTGGCAAAAGTGCCCTTAATAGACCCTCCAGAAAACGCGGACAAAAATCCTTGATTATGCGAATAAATATGCGGGGTTTTTATGCCATTTTATGCGGGGAAATTGTGGAAAGTTGCAAAGTATGCGAATAGTTGTGAAATATGCAAAAATATGCGCAATTCACCTGCCGTCTGGCTGCGGAGGGATGTGTCCTCTTATCAGACACTTGGACTGCTGCAGGGTTACTGGACTGACAGTCTGTGCTTTGGGACAGGGAGGAGCTCACAGCAGCACCTGCTGCTTGTTGAAAACAGTAACTGCAGAATGATGCGAGTTTTCCTGTCAGTCTCCAAAACGGCAGAAAAAGTCGTTAGATTTGTCGCTAGTCGCTTTTGACAAAAAAAGTCGCTAGGATGCTTTGGAAAGTCGCTAGATTTAGCGAGAAAGTCGCTAAGTTGGCAACACTGGCACCGTGCTCCACATCAGCTCATGCTTCTAGTGTGTGTGTGAATGCGCGTACTGATGACGTCAGGCCGGGCGTCACATAAAAACTCGCTCACAACTCCATTTATATTGGTTATAGTTTTCTCATTTTATGCGGAAATTCTGAAATCAAGCAGGACCCGCATATTTCTCTTTTTTTTTTGTGGAAATGTGAGATTCTTGCGGGAATTATGCGCTGTTTTGCGGGGATTATGCGGCCTTTTGGGAAATAACTGACCCCCGCATAATCAGCGGCATTTTGGTGATTAATGCCGGAATTCATGCGATCGCGTAATCGCGTTTTTCTGGAGGGTCTACCTTAAAGCTGGATAGCTCATCTCAAGAGACGCAGTAAACAAACCAGGGCTGAGGACTAATGGTTGAAACAAATTTACCGATAGTCTGATAAAAACTGAAATCATATTACCAAGCATCGTTTCATCTGGAATGACTGGACCTTGACGGCCTGCACTGCTTCATCCAGAAGCTTCTCCTGTTCATCCTGGGGAGACTGCTGTGTGGTTGGCTGTAATTGGAGGATGACAGTACAAGTTATATGATCTGACAATGCTGCAGAATAACACTTTTTGGAAATTATCAAACAGTATTTCATCATGTCAAAAAGAAATAATCAAAAGTATTTAGGTCTCTGGAACCATGTTTTTACATGTTGACATGTGTTTGAAAACACAGTATCCCACAAGCTAAATATTATGATGGTAAATACCAGACAGTATAAAGTCATGATACACGAGGAAGGTCCGTATGTGAATTTCATGTAAATATGACATACAGCTCCTGAACAGGAGACAAGAGCCAAGCGATTATGACACATTAGCGTTATATATATATATATATATATATATATCCATTGTCAGTCAAAAGGTTTGGAAAAACTTTTTCTTTTAATGCTTTTTCTTTATTTTCATAGTAAACAAAAAGTGTGAAATAAGTCAAAGCATATTTTTGATTCTTCAAAATAGCCACCCCTTACACACTCTTGGCATTCTTTCAATGAGCTTCATGAGGTAGCCACCTGAAATGGTTTTCCAACAGTATTGAAGGAGTTCCCAGAGATGCTGAGCACTTGTTGGCCCTTTTGCCTTCACTCAGCGGCCCATCTTATCCCAAACCATCTGGATTGGGTTTAGGTCAGGTGACTGTGTAGGTCAGGTCATCTGACACCACTCCATTGCTTTCCTTCTTGGTGAAATAGTCCTTACACAGCCCGGAGGTGTGTTTGGAGTCATTGTCCTGTTGAAATACAAATGATGGTCCAACTAAATGCAAACCGGATGGGATGGTCTGTCGCTGAAGGATTCTGTGGTAGCCATGCTGGTTCAGTGTGCCTTCACTCTTGAATAAATCCCCAACAGTGTCACCCACAAAGCACCACCACACCATCACACCTCCTCCTCCATGCTTCATGGTGGGAACCATGCATGTAGAGACCATCCGTTCACCTTTTCTGTGTTGCACAAAGACACAGGGGGTAGAACCAAAGATCTTAAATTTGGACTCATCAGACCAAGACATGGATTTCCATTTATCTAATGTTCACTCCTTGTGTTTCTTGACCCAAACAAATCTCTTCTGCTTGTTGCTTTTCCTTAGTAGTTGTTTCTTAGCAGCTATTAGACTAAAAACACCTGATTGGTTCAGTCTCCTCAGAACAGCTGATGCAGAGACATGTCTGCTACTAGAACTCTGTGTGGCATTTATCTGGGCTCCAATCTAAGGCGCTGTTAACTTGCCATTTCTGAGGCTGGCGACCTGGCAGCAGAGGTAACTCTTGGTCTTCCTTTCCTGGGGTGGTCCTCATGTGAGCCAGTTTCGTTGAAGCGCTTGATGGTTTTTGCAAATGCACTCGGGGATATGTTCAAAGTTTGCAATTTTCCGGACTGACTGACCTTCAGTTCTTAAAGTAATGATGGACTGTCATTTTACTTTTTTTTTTGCTGATTGGTTCTTGCAATAATATGGATTCTAACAGTTGTCAAATAGGGCTGTCAACTGTGTACCAATCTGACTTCTGCACAACACAATGCATCCCTGGGAACTCCTTCAAGAGTGTTGGAAAACCATTTCAGGGGGCTACCTCATGAAGCTCAAGGAGACAATGCCAAGAGTGTGGAAAGCAGAAATCAAAGCAAAGGGTGGCTATTTTGAATAACCTAAACTATAAAACATGTTTTGACTTTTTTTTCCACACTTTTTGCTTTCTACATAATTCCATGTGTTCAATCATAGTTTTGAAGCATTCAGTGAGGATCTACAATGTAAATAGTGATGAAAATAAGAACATTAAAAGAGAAGGTGTGTCTAAACCTTTGACTGGCAATGCGTATAAATTAACTCCAGTCTTCACACCCGAAGTGCTGATTTGTAACCAGATCACATCAGTTCGTTCGCGTCCGCATGAAGCGAATTCGTGCAAAGATACATAAACATACGTAAAACGACGCTCTATGGCCCTGTATGAGTTTGGGCAGAGTACAAACCTGCAGACACAAGTCCTATTTGTTAAGCCTGAGACGAAATCACAAGCAAAAAAAAAAGCAGAAAATATGACGCAGCAAAGCGGAAGAACACGCTAACAAGAGCTAGCGTTATTTGTCATTCTGACATCTGTTTAGTATTTATTGATTCGTTTGACTGCATACATAATACAGAATATCAGCTAATGGCTCGTGTTTTACAGATAACGTAAATAAAACAATAAATTAAATAACAACCGATCAACCCGCTTGGTTGCGTTCATTGGTTTGTTGCTGTTAGCTCAGCTGGCTACCGTCGCAGAAGCGGCAGGCCACAGTACAGCTGAAATACATGTGTGGTTGGAGATTAGCTGGAGTTAAAGCACCTACGACCAGTTGTTGACTGACACTGAAAACAGCCGGGTGTCCGCAGGAAACCTGCGGATGCACAGAATGATACCGTCTTTGTAAAAGCGCTTACCATGTTTGCTTGTTGTTTTCAGCAGAGTCGTTGAGCCCGACCTGTCATGTGACTCACATTAAGGATGCCTCCAGACCCAGTTACCGCGAGATCACAGGACAGGCGTGGCTCCAAGCACAGCACAGCACAGTAGGCCGAGATGAATCTAGCAGGATTGTTTCATGGAGTCATAGCACCATCTTGGCAACCTAACTCCAGATGATAGAAGAATGAAATGATCTCTGTCTGTCACCAGGTTAAGCAGCAATAACATTCAGAGTGAATGTTTTACAGTTATTGTTTTATACTTCTAGTGATGTTAATAATGTTGTAGGCATTTGAACTTGTCACAGCACAGACACAGAGGTGTATTAATGCTGGAATCTGACCCCTCCCTGTCCAGACATTGCACAGACCCCACAGCTAAATGTACTTAGCACCTGAGAGTGAAGCACAGAGCACTTTATGACATGACAATCACTTTCAAATTATTTTAACTTTGTCTTTAAATTATAGAACTTCCATCCATCCATCCTCTATACACCGCTTTATCCTCACTAGGGTCGCAGGGAGGGCTGGAGCCTGTCCCAGCTGAGTTGGACGAAGGCAGGGGACACCCTGGACAGGTCACCAGTCTAATTATAGAACTTCTTTTTAAAATTATAGCATTTGTTTTTCAATTATAGAACTTTGTTTTTAAATTCTAGATTTTTTAAATGATAGAATTTGTTTTAAGTTATTGAACTTTGTTTTTTTTAATTTATAACTTTTTGTCAGTTTTATTGTCTGATGTTCTGTTTGTTTTTGTACTTGTCTACGTTAATGCTGCTCTTTGTGCCCTTTTTAATCGCCCCCTGGGGATAAATAAAGTGTTTGAATTGAATTGGATTCCGAATGCTGCTTCTCTGTCATATTTTACTAAGAAACTTTATAGACCTCAGTCATCAAGTATTCCAACTTTGACCAGTCCAAATGTCTGCTGTGGAAAAATTTTAAAGGGGAAACTAAATTTCCTCCACAGTATGCATTTTCATAGTTTGTCTTTTATGCTATTATTTTGTAATGTTGAGATATTCAGTATGTCCTTGATCAAGTGCTAGGATTAGATCTAATTTAGGTTTATTTAAGTTTGCATAATTATCTAATAAAGGCTCAGTTTGACAAACTGTCCTCTCTGTTTTTGAAGATACAAATCACAGTTCAACAAGATTGATCATGTGCCACAGATGTTCCACATGCTGCCAACACTACCACTGCCCATTGTGTTGCTCAACTTTGTTAAAACTGTTAAAAAATCAAATAGATTTTGTGCAGTTTATCAGATATATCAATATGTTTACTTATGCATGTCTATCACTGTGTATCTCTCTCAGGAGGTAGTGAGATCTCAGGAGGTGGGAGTCACAAGTCACAAGTCACAAGACTAATTTCTTTGTGTGGGTGGACAAGGGAGTGTTGTTGCTTTTATTGACTTATCATTGTACTTAATAAATGTATCTGCCTCCAAAGATATCCTTGTGTTTTGCCTCTTTGCAATCTTTCAAGCCGTCCTGTTTGAGATCTAGAGACTGCAGAGACCACAGCCAATAATTTCATTATTATTATACCTAATAGTGACATCCATTAATCATCTATGCATCATTTAATACTCATTAGGGTAGCTGGGGGCTGAAGTCTATCCCACCTGACCTCTGGTGAACAGAGGGACACCCTGGACAGGTCATCAGTCTGTCACATGGCTACACACAGAGACAAACAAGCACATTCACACCTACGGACAATTTAGATTTATCCTTTAAGCTTCAGTGTACCGCCGGCGGTACACCTACTAATTTGCATAGGAATTTCAAGAATGTCCGACGGCTGCAAACGCGATTATACAAACACTATACACCGATGGAAAGCTTAGATTCTCATGAATCCGCCGGTATAAACCACTTTCAGATGCGATTACCACAGCGGGTGAGAAAAACACATTTGTCCGACAAAAACAAATATTCATCCATCCGTTCTCTATACACGGCTTCAAAGCACACAGCGCGACTCACATTTCCGGGTTTATTATTACACACACACAAAAAGATTCCACAAAAAACGGCTATAATCCAACCTTTTACATCAGATGACACAAGCCAGTAAACTATTTTGTCCAAAACATGTCCTGAAGTCGGTATAAAATCCCCGAATCGGTCATTTTCAAGGAAATGCACCTCCCGATGCGCGTCCAATATTCCCCGTATTTTCGTAATTTTTTTTATTTAAAAATAGAATATTAGCGATTTTTTGTACTGAAAACGGCTGGAATTGACTGAAGCTTAAAGGGTTAACCTCATTATATTTTTGGACTGTGGGAGGAAGCTGGAGTATCCAGAGAAAACCCACGCATGCACAGAAAGATTCCTCCAAGGAGTTTTTTTCTTACTGGGGACCACTATCTTTTTGAGGCCAACAGAAAGATTCCAGACTCAGGCTCGAACACGAACTGGGGATCTCCTACTTGTGAGGCAACAGTGCTAACCTCCAATCCCTATGCAGCCCCTAATGATGACATAAGTATGCTAATTACACAATTTGTCCAAATGCAAGCCTTATCAACCTAGGGATTATTGTTGTGATGAGTAGTATTCTGGGTGGAATGGACCTCTTAAGCTCAAACTTATTAGTTAAAAAGCACTATTTGGGTGGGAAAAAAACCCCTCTGAAATTATTGGTACTTGGACACATAGACTGTATAAGAAAGAACCAATGAAGAGAAGATTTTTTCACAGGTTGTTGTCAGAACTCTGGCTGCAACATTTTGTATCAGTTTTTTTTGTTGTATTCTGATCGAAAATAACTCCAAGGTTCCTTATAGTAGAACAAGAGGCCAAGGTGATGCCATTTCCTGACTATTGTTTATGAACGATACAGATTCTCAGTTGAGGGAAAATGCCTTTTTTCTGTAAACCTGGTGACCTGTACATTACTAATATAACTGAATAAAGTCACGCAGTTACAGTATCACACACTGTACACATTGTGTTGCCATGGAAACCCAACGTCCATTTCATTGACGATACAGAATTTGTATAAATGTGTTTGGCTCTGATTTGCTCTGCAGTCAGTTTCCACTGCTGGTCTTGCAGCTGATATGAGAAAACTGATCATTCTGTTGGCATTTATTACAGAGAATATTCAATCAGTAACATTAGTTTCCCTTTGATTTGGTCTCATTATGGGACAGTATCAAACCTAAATGTACTTCAATACAATATCATGTTTAAATTGGACTCTTAAGGCTTAACAGTTTTATTGTGCAGCTGTCAGGTATCAATAATCAGCTGCACTGATTGGTAAAAGCGTGATTGTTTGTCTGTATATGTAGCCCTGCGACAGACTGGCGACCTGTCCAGGGTGTCCCCTGCCTTCGCCCGAGTCAGCTGAGACAGGCTCCAGCACCCCCCGCGACCCTAGAGAGGATAAAGCGGTGTATAGAGGATGGATGGATGATTGGTAAAATTAATATTTCATGCTACACTGAACAGTTTTCTACCAGAATTCCTGTCTTACATCATTTCCTGTTGAAGCATTTTACTGTCATACATTTTATATTCCTCATTGTTCTCCATGAAAACAACCTGTTGACTGAAGCAGCAGAACACCATCAGTTCATTTTGTGCAGAAGAGACACACGACGCGTTGAACGCTCCTGTTTGTGTGGATGGACACAGAATCTGAAGCAGAAAATCTGAGTTAACTGAAACAGTTGATAACCACTTTCACCTTCTTGTATAATCCTGCATTTGAAATGAACAAATTATATAGACATTGGAAAGATGAAGCTGCAGATGTTGGGTGGATTAAGATTGAAAGGAAAATAGCAGCTCTGTTTAATATTATCCAGTTGCTCTCGCAAAAGTCTACATGTTAATTATGGCAGAACCCAATCTTACAACATTCACAGAGGGCATAGACACAAGCTCATGAGAGATTGGGAATTTCTCCCTATAAACAGATTTATTCTTTTGTGTGGAATAATCCATTAATGCGCATTGGAAAATCTTCCTTTCTGTGGCGGAAGGGTCTTGAACAAGGGGTGCCAATAATAGAACATTTATATCAAGATGAAATTTTATGACATTCAGTATGCTAAAAGAAATGTTTAATTTGACTGACAATGAGGATTTCTGGAAATATTTACAGATCAGGAGTCGTATGGGTTCAGTTTTTAGTCTAAATCAGATACAGAGGGATAATACATTGTAGGATTGGATGGATATACCAAGTCATCTTCAGTCAGCATCAGTGTTTTCCAAGAAGCTTTTGTCTTATCAAGGTACAGTATCTGTATGTGATGGATCTACAATCTGAGATTAATGAAGAGGCTTGGAAGAATATCATTTCAAAAATAGAATGAGCAACTAGAGATGCAAGAAACAAATTTATCCACTATAAAACCGTACATAGATATTATTTTACACCTTCAAGGTTATTTAAAATGGGCTTGTTACAAACTGATACAAGCTGGAAATGTGGAACAGACACTGGTACATATCTCCATTGTTTCTGGGAATGTCCTTTAGTTTTTCCATTTTGGACTGAAGCTGTCAAAAGCTTGGAAAAATGGACAGGCTTGTCTATCCCAATTGTGCCTCAGCTGTGCTTACTGGGTGACACATCTCTCATGCCCCCTGAGTGTATGAAAGAAATGTCTGGCTTGGTGGTCGCTGCATTTGTGGTGGCTGCCAGACTAATCCTACGGATTTGGAAGAGTCCTCACAGACCCAAAATTGAGGAATGGGTGAAATTGATGACTGAGGCCACTGCTTACGAGACATTAATTTCTAATTTTCATGATGTCCAGGATAAAACCAACAAAACATGGATATCTTTTATGTCATTTATTAGAAAACAAGACTCTGCTGTCATTAGAATACCTTGATTGTGCCACATTCTGTAATTGTGTTTTTCTTGTTTTTTTGTGATGTATTTTTATTATTATTAGTATTACTATTATTATTTGTACATGTTTTTGCTTTTGTTTTTGTTCATTGAAAAAGAAAAGTCAACAAAAACTTAAATGAAAAGATAACCACCTTCACGACACCTGTAAACTCTATCTGGGGCTTTAGTTTTGCCAGACACAAAGTCTGGATTGAAGGATTGTTTAACTGGTAGTACAGCCCTAGACTGAACTCCAATCTGTTCATGTAATTCTACTAATGACCTGCAGATGGCAGCAAAACCACTTCTCTCTGTCTAATCTGTTGTAAAACACACTAGTCGAAGAAGACGAACAAGGAAAAAGAAGAAGAGGAGGAGGAACAAGCCGCGATCATTTGTCGTTGTTTACTTTGCTGAAAAGCTTTTTGATTTAAGGAAATTCAAGACTCGACAGTGTTCTATCCAAGACCCTGAAAATACGACATGGCGACCACCATCAGTACTCAGAGGGGACAGGTAACGGCTCCGTGTTTGTTTATCATCATCTGACAGTTAGCTAACTTTAGTCCTCACATAACATACAGTTCCACACCTACAACATTCACCGTATCATCTGTTCTACACTGTCACTAGCGGCCTAATATCGAGGTTAGTCATGTCCCAGCTAACCTTAGTTTATGCTAGCTAGCTGACTGCTGCGTATGCACGGATTAAGCCAGAGACCTACAGTGACGTGCGGTGTTTCCTGTACCAATGGCTACCACACAAACCCAAAGCACAAGCTCTGCACCTCCCTGTGGCTATAAACTTGTTGAGATTGCAGGTCAGGTTTCCTTATGGCTCTTTATGTTGACCCAGTTACCACACAGACCAGTAGCCCTAAACTTGTGTTTCTTGATGCTGGAAGCGCTCTGATGTCTCCCCTGTCTTCCCATGCTTTGTCAGTAGAAATAACTTATTTTCCAGGTCATCAGTCACTTGGCTTTAGGAGCCTGTGATTACTGCGTCATTTCTTTCTTTTCTTGGTGTATTAAGCTCTTTTCAAAAAATGAGTAACATGACGTTATTGGCTCCGTTGATCCATTAAAGTGACAGCATTCTGTCGTTCAGACAGAGGCCACTTTTCCTTTAATGTTCCTCGTTCAGACATACCCCCAAAGAACACATAATATTTGTCATTTATGTGTAAATAGACAACACACCAAGTGATGTATAATGCATAATAATGCAATAACAAAGATCAAATCCAAGCTAGTACCAGCTTATCGAGGTTGATATGGATCCTGCTGCAGTCTGATGCTGCAGATATTCAATAAACAGTAATTTAACTGACTCCATTCCCATAGAATAATATCTAATACTATTTAATATACTTTCAGTTAAGCAATCTGAGGTTTGCTTAACAAAGATGATGTTGTTGGACATTGATTATGTTATAGAACTACCAGTATATTTAGATATCTATTCCTCAGCTATGCAGCTGTTACCATTTTTAATAATAAATATTGACATTATTTAACATTTGTCTATTATTGATATAAATATATTGTATAGAATTTGCTATTTATTTAGTTATACACTAGCACAGACTATTGTTCCATGGTTGTATTGCACTGTGACGTTTTTTATTCTGAGTTTGGAAGACTTTTTCTTTTTTCACCAAACGTGTGTTTACATCTCTGAGTTTGACTGTTAGTAAATCTATTGCTGATTTCCTGTCATATCTGGTTGCACAAACAAATGGAGCCTCATACTGTTTAATGAGTTGGAGTTACAGATCTGACAAAACCCAAAGTATTGACAACAGTAGTCAAGCTGCAGTGTTCCCCTGTAAATGATTTGTAACATTGCTAATCTCTTCCCAGCAATTTGATGGCTGAATACTTCTCATAGCTGATCTTTATCAATCCAGGAAATCTGTCAATATTTACTGTCACCTCTACAATGGATTTTTGCTCACCGCAGAGTGCCATCGATCTACTTCATCACTTCAGTTTGAATGCTGTTGGAGGCATGTCATTTGAGTCCTGCTGCTCCTGTATGTTAGCAGCATCTCTGCTGACAGACACTCTGTGGCCTGTGTTAGAAAGTGTTAGTTTAGAACTAGCACGAGCGTCAGGTAGCTAGGTTAAATGGACAGCTAAGAGATGCTTTTTTTTTTAAACAGCAATGCTGCAGAGATCATCAGCACATCTGCCACAGATAGCAGTTAGACAGCAGGAAGGTGCATTTGTTTTATGGACCCTACCGGGTTGTCAGTGATGACAGCTGGGATAGAGGGGAGTGGCTCTTTGAGGCCAGAGCTCCGAGGTGCTGTAGGCCTAACCTAACAAAACATCAATGGAGGAAACTACTAATTGAAACTACTGCTAACAGAGTATGATAAAGGTTAGTCCATTAAACATGTTTAGTTAGGTATCTCAGATTTTACCGGTATGTTTTCTCTTGTATGTGTGTATACAGGTGTACATCGGGGAGCTTCCCCATGACTTCCTGCGAATCACTCCAACCCAGCAACAGCAGCAGGTACAACTGGATGCCCAGGCAGCCAGACAGCTGCAGTACGGGGGCTCAGTGGGCACTGTAGGGCGACTCAGCATCACTGTGGTCCAGGTAAATGCAGCCCAGCTTTGCAGTGAGACGTACATTTTTTTTTCATTTGAATACTTGTACCAGTTTGAAGGAGTGACCAGGAGAATCTATGACCGTTCTGAGTCAGAGTCAGGATCTATTATTTGATTCAAAATTCTCCCTAGAGATTTATTTTGAACTTATCTGATCACATGAGTCACTGTGCATATGGTTGGCTAGATACAAACCTTTTTACAATAACTCAAGATGTAATGTAAGTGGACCGTTCACCGAACACTATGCTTCCACTCTAATCAATGATGGTGCATGCAGCAGGATTGTGAGCACCACATACGGTCGTCCTCAAAATGATTCATATCCCATGGAAAATAACATTCTTTCTTTTTTTAAATTCTTCATTAGTAAAAGCTGTTATGTTGGTTTTGTCTACTTGTTGCTATGCACAAATCCACATGAGTTGACTAAACTTCATTTGCATAATAACAGATATGGCCAAAAGTGATTTTTTTTTTTTGCTCATGTTTAGAATTATTCGTACCCCTGACAATATCTCAACAAAAAAGTCCCAATGTGTTCGTCTTTGTCCTATAGTTATTTCAAGATGTTACAATGGAATGAATACCTTTTGTGTTTACCAAATGTTACAAAATAATAAAAATAAATAAATAATATCATCTTTCCAGGAGAGTATAATTATAGGAAAAATGTTCTTCTCATTCTCAATTTCTGGTCATCATGTCCAAGAAGAAGGAGCTCAGTGAGGACCTGTGTCAACATCTTGTGTGTGTCCACAGTGAAGGAAAGGGTTACAAAGCCATTTCAAAGCAGTGTGATGTCCTTGTGGCAACCATCCAGGGCATAATCAACAAACACAAGAGGTCCGAGATTTCTACAAAGACAATTAAACAGTATATAAAAATAGCAAAATCTCTTTCCTGATGTACAGTGTTTCAGATAAGCTGGATTTCTTATCATAGCATGGCAACACCAAATTGTAAACTCTTTATTGCACATTTAAAGTCATCCCGTTCACTACCAAGAAGTGAATACACCTGAATATGAGTTGCAGTCAAAAAGTTTAGATATTACCCCTGTTGTACTCGAACAGAGCTCGGTATGGTCGTGCACATGCTTCCAATACCAGCAGGATTGACTCTCATGGCTCAGATCTCTCCATGACAAAGAGTGATCCACATCAGGAATCTGCAGTGTTACCATGAACCTACAGAAGCAGCACTGGGTCGAAGTCTGGGAGGATCTCTGTTAACAACTCCACCTTTATGTCGAGTTGCATCTAAGGCTGCAAGCCACAGTTCAAAGTGCAGTCTCTGAGTAGGAAGAAGGCATGTCAGGTCAGGAGCACACTGGGAACATGCTTATTGTTTTCTTTGACATTCACAAAATTGCGCACCGTGTGTTCTTCTCCCTTGGTCAGACTGTCAGTGCTGCACGCTATTCAAAGGTATTGACTCATGTGAGAGAGAACAGTCTGTGCAAACCACTTTATTTTATTTATTTGGCCTTAATGTTACCAGGTAAAAATATTTCGAGAACCAGTTCTCATTAGCAAACATGACCTGGCCAAGAGGCGCCAGCAGGAACAAATACACGTCAACTACAGACACAAATAGACATATAAACATAACAAAGAACACAAGTAAACAAGAAAGAAGCATGGGAGCATTTGGTTTTACTGATGTTAAGGCGGAGGTGGAGGTTGTGAAAGGACTGCTTAATAGAAGTAAGGCTGAGCTGTAGAGTGGAGTGAAGGGCCAACTGAGTATAAGATGGTATCATCGGCATACAAGTGGATCTGGGAACTGCCAGCAGCTTTTGCAACTTCATTAATGTAGTTAGAAAATAAGGTTGACTTTAAAATTAATGAAACAGACAGTTATATTCGTCTTAGTAGTTTATAAAAGCAAATCTTCTATGGCTGACTATTTGCTTTAGGTTGTAAACTAACTAATACGTACTAAAAAATGATAGAATTCAAACAAGCAGAAAAACAGAACTGAGCTGGCGGCCATCTTGAATATCTGTGTCAAGTTCAGTAACTATGAAAGGAAAAAGCAAAACAGAAGGTAAAACTGACTAAAGCTTAGTTTGACTTGATACACAGCTGAAACTTTATCAGTGAAAGTAGCTTAACCACACCTCCTTAACCCATGAAATATTAAAAACATGTGCGTTTAGTTCCACTAGAGAAGACTGAAAACGTGGATTTTTTTCCCCCTCCGATAGCAGTTGTTATGAGCGAGATACAAGCTGTCCACTGTAGTGACACAACACAACTTAACTTGGGTGCTTTATCACAAAAACACACCTGCTGACAGTATATTGTAAACGCACCAGTTCTTTGGTCAGTCCAACACAAACATCACTCCCTACCCGACCAACTCACCAGATCTGGCCTCCAGAGACTTCACTGTTCTGACACAGTGGAGGAGATCCAGTGTGCATCACAGATGGTCCTTGACACACTTGCAGAGCCGGACTTCCAGGAAGTGTTCAAAGCATGGCAGGAGCTCTGACAACGATGTTATTGTCACGCAAGGTGACTACTTTGAAGGGGTTGGCGACACAAATCCTAAACTTTTTGATCGAGCCTCACACATAGGCCAGCTGAACTGTGAAAACTGTAGCTTGAGTGCGTCACCAAACTGAAGCCAGCTTTCTTATTTCATTACAGGCCAAGCTGGCTAAAAACTATGGCATGACCCGAATGGATCCGTACTGCAGGGTCAGGCTGGGATATGCGGTCTACGAAACACCTACTGCTCACAACGGAGCCAAGAACCCTCGTTGGAACAAAGTGATTCAGTGCACAGTGCCTCCTGGGGTTGACTCTTTCTACCTGGAAATCTTTGATGAGGTGAGAAGATGGGAAAGGTGTGAGAGACCCCTAAGCATTTACTGTACACATGTGAAAACTGCTTATATATATTTATATAGAATGTTATTAACATATAATTAGACGCCTGTAGATTCAGCGTCATTATATCCTACAGCAAATTACAAAAATAGGCACTGATTTGAAATTTTTAAATTATTGTTCTTTTTTATTATTTGGCTAATTGTTAAAGAAGCAATTTTAGCTTCGAACAGCTATAGGTCCTTTGGACTTATGCATGTATTATTATTTTTTAAATCTATTAAATAGTCTTTCTCTACATTTCTAATTGCCGTCAGATTTCCCCAGTTCTATCGCACTAAATGAAAATTGCAAAAGTGTTTTCTCACAATGTAGATTTATTAATAATGTATAGAAAATGTATAAAGTCAAGACTGCTGGCCTCAATTAAAATGCTGTTGGAAATGTTTTTCATCAAGTATCTCAGTTTTATTTGTTTCTGACTAACTTGTAACCTCAGATAATTCCCACATTTTAAACAAGTCTAGTGACAAAACCACTGTTGCTCGATGAATGTAATCAACTTGTGGAATTAATCGATTAATCAATGACTGTGTTTAAAAAAAATCAGCTATGCAGTTGTGATGTCAGTATTTATTATACTTCACTCATAACATGGTTAAATACACAGATGAGCCAAAATGCTACTGCAGACACACAAAGTGAACATAATTATGTCATCTCACAACAGCGATGTGTGACGAGCCTGAGGCCATGTTTTTTGATTATTGTTGTATATTAAATGATCCCAGTAGTGGATCAAGCACTGCATGATCAGACTGGGGCTTGGGGGGGTTTAGAAGTTGACTTTAACTGCAAGTGATGATGAAACATCTGTTTTTCTTTGTACCTTTGTGAATCTTTGTATATAGTGAGCCGGAAACCTTCAAGTTTCATGTGGTTTTTTTTTTAATGTGTTTTTGCTGATGTCCAGAGAGCGTTTTCGATGGACGACAGAATAGCGTGGACTCATGTCACCATCCCTGAAGGCCTGAGGGAGGGCAACGTGGTGGACGAGTGGTTCAGCCTCAGTGGCAGGCAGGGCGACGACAAAGAAGGCATGATCAACCTGGTGATGTCCTTCGCTGTGAGTACATTTCCAGACAAGCAGAAAGTTGCTGTGAGATTATCAGCTTGAAATGGTTTGATAGACTTGTCATTATGGACGGACATTTTGTATAAAATCAATCAAATTGTTTTTGTTGTACAATGGATTTTTATATTTAATGAATCTTCATAAAGATGGCTTGAAATGTTTCACTTTTAATTTGCATTACTTTTTTAACACCTGGAATGGATGTTAAAGAAAAACGAATTTGCTTTCCTTTTTTTTTTTTTTTAGCATCCACTCCACGTGTTTAAATTTGTTTAGCTTGATTTGATCAGATTTTTTTTTTAAGCCTGAGCCTAAAAAAGAAGACATCATTTCTTAGCATTCATTAGCTCAAAGTAACAAATAAATGTAGACATTTGATCAACGATCTGACATGAGTCCCTGTTTGATACAAACACTGCAATAGCAGTAGCTTAATTGAAAGAAAATACACACTTTGTTTTGCATTTCTGTGTACAAGGGCCACACACGTTTTGCTAAGAGACATATAACACTGTTTTTATGTTTGCACATGCATGTCACAAAGGAGACATGACTGAGGAAAGTGAACTGAAATGCACCCCTGGTGACAGGGGAGTTTGTGGTCAAATACGTTCAGTACAGGGAGTGAAACTAATAATACTGTTTCTGTTTTTTTTGGCTAGTCCTTACCAGCAGGGATGATGACTCAGTCTGTTGTCCTAATGCCTTCTGTATACCAACAGGGAGTGGGATATGTGCCCATTGCAGGTAAGACACATGCACATCAATATACTGAAGCTCTTTTGTTCAGAATGTTGAATATTTTATGTGGCTGTGGAGAAGCCTTGTCAAAAAAGCAAAAATTTACATCTTCAGTCCGACTTTTGCATTAGAAGTATGTACTGTGTTACTAGGGGTGCCTGCAGTCTACAACCAGGGCATGGTGCCCATGGCAATGCCAACAGCCATGCCAGCTATCGGGGGCCAGGGGCCAGTGTGCAATGAGGAGGACCTGAAGGCGTTGCAGGACATGTTTCCCAACCTGGATAAGGAGGTAGTTCGCACTGTGCTGGACGCACAGCAGGGGAACAAAGACGCTGCCATTAACTCTCTGCTTCAGATGGCTGAGGAGCTCTAACTGCAGACCGCACTGGGAGTGGACATGCCAACATACACATCTGCATGCACACAGATCTAAAAATTAGCCTTTGCTCACAGAGAGGCTGCCCACCCTTTTACAAACATCCACAGTGTGACTTACCCTCACCCTGTAGCCATGTCTGAGCTCCCACCATCACCAGCTCACAGATTTGTGTTTCGACTCCCCTCACTGACTCCTTGTCAGCCAACCAGTACACAGTATGGACTGTCTGCCTCCGCACAGCTCAACTCCCACTGGATGATCAACTCCCTTTGATTTTAGTATATTTTTGTCTTAAAAATCATTGCATACCAATTCGGTTAAATATGCAAGTCATGACATGATCATAAAGGGTTGTATAAGAGTAGAGATTCAAACTACATGTTGGGTTGGCAGTAAGTCTTATTAGCTCACATAATTTTGTGTTTCTTAATTGTTTTAGTGTTATATTTTGCTATTCACGTGTTCATCCACTGATCCTATTGTTTAGTGCACTGTTTGAGCTGCAGCAAGTCCATCTTTCATTTATGTTGATCCTTTCAATAATATGCTTTGCGCCAGTGTGTAGTAACTTACAGTGAATTTTGGCTCTAGAAATTTTCATGCGACAAGAGATTTGAGGACAAATGAGTAACTAGAGTGATTAGAAGAAACCTGTTTAAAAGGAAATATTCTGTCTCTACACCACAGCCCTCTGCTCCGAGTCATCTTTCACCATGATAACAAAATTGCTTTGCGCTGTTTTGATGTAACTCCCTTTCAGTCTGTAAGGATATGAAGGCTCTATTCAATAATATAATACCCTTTGGAGTCACTTGTCCATTGAACTGGGAAGTTTTAAGATGCAGTGTGAAAATGGAGATGCTCTGAAGCTTGGCAGGATGTTGTCTCTTGAGTTCCATTCACTTCCATTCACTTTTGATTAGCTAAACATCAACTGCTGTTCTTAGAAATACTTTTCACCCCTCGAGCTGTGAGGCCAAAGTGACTAGACTTGAGATGAAATGCCCCCCCATCTCCTTGCTGTGGGGCCATCATCGTTAGAATCAAACATGAAGAAGAGGACAGATTTGTGGAGCTTGTTTGTGCTTCATGCTGGCTGTATCAGACAGCAGCTTCTATCCCCACGAGCACAGAGTGTTTCCCAGCAGCTGTAGTTGCATGTGTTGTAGTGCCTAAAGCTTTCTGTTATCTTCCAGGTTGTAAGTTTTGTTGTTAAAGCACTGTCTGCCAAAGGTCTCATTGAAGCAGGCTGGATGTTTGTCTCTTCAAAACTGTTGCTGTAGAAATTTTAAAAATATGTCAAGTGAATTTATAAGTCCAGGCACTTTGGTCTTAAATTTGATTTTAAGATTTAAGAATGTATTGACATTCTGGCAACTGCAAAGTTTTAAGTCAGAAGACGATAAGTCGTACAGATTATTTTTGGAGCAATGCTAACTCATCTGGTATCAGTTTGTTGTGAGAATGGAAAGCCTTTCTGTGAGGTTATGCCCTTCAAAATGTCGTACCGTCATTAAAGTATTTGTGAAACAAAATGTTTTGCTATTCTCTCAGAATACACAGGCTGCTCTGTTCTCCAGTTTGTGTGTGTGTGTGTTCTTTAACGTACATAATTCCCCCAAAAAGAATGCTCAAGCAGTCATTTGTATTGCAGAAATATTTTAATAAGGATCATCACCAAAAAAGCTGAAGAAAGTTTATATCAAAGTGGTCTGACACTGAAAAGGAGAACATGTTTGGCTATAAATAGTGAAAGCTGACAAAATGAAGAATACCTAAAGTTCCACCTGGTCTAGCATAAAAGCATCAAGTAACTAATCAGCGTCTCCTGCGGTGCTGTGGCTTGGACGTTGTTCCCGCTCCACATTCTGCTTTGCTGCAGCTGCACGTCTGCACCTGGGTGTAGGTGTGCTGGAGTTTGGATCCATTGCTGCAGGTTAGCTCCACCTGCATCTGACGAGTGCTTGCCTCCTGGCAACACTCGCATTGATGTATCATGGTGTTTGCTGCTGCGGAATACCTGCACAAACACACACAGTTGACAGCTCTTATCCTGTTTACTGGTAACAGTAACTTATCAACAGTGAGACAAACATGAGGGTGTACAGTTGAACAAAATAAAACAGAAACGACAGTGGATTTCTATCAGCATTTCTAGTCAAAGTTTAATTTTGGAAGCTTATGTTTTAGTAAATTTTACTTTGCAACAAAAAACATTTCACAAAACTGAAAGCATACCAAAGTCAGAATCATTAGGTCTCCTGATGCTAATACTAAATTGTGTATTCATATTGCTGGATAACAGCTTGCAGTGGTTCAGTGTAGTTTTCAGCAAGTTTCAGGAACATTTCCTGAGGAACCCCAGCCCATTTTACCAAGCTACTCCAGATGGACCCTGGTCTTTAGATTCCCCTAAAGATTTTCTATGAGAGCAAGTCAGGGCTTTGTGCCGGGCTGCCAATAACATTTAGCCTTCTGGAGGTAATTCTTCACCAGTAGCAAAAAATGGTTCGGGTTGCTGTCGTGAGAAAAGACAAAACAGCGGACCAGACCTTGTTTTGCCGCTGACTGTTTGAGAGTTTCTTTCAAAATCTTCTTATATTATTCCTTTCTTCACAAGTCCTTCCACCCTGACTAGATTCCCTGTTCAGACTGCATCTCCACAGCATTATGCTCCCATTCACTGTGGGGATATTGTTCTTTGGGTTATACACCTCTCCCTTCTTTGTCCAAACATTGGCAACATCTCTAAGGGCTACAGTGAGTATCAGTCCACATGTCATAAAACTCCTGAATCCTGAACTTTAGCAGGCATAGTGGCTGTGTGTTTGTCACCCAGCACTAACAGCCACCTTGAGAATTTTTCTTGCATTAGAAAACTGAATTCCACCTGAGACAACTGAACCTCAAAACTAAGCGTTCTTATAACAGTGCCGGCAGACTTACACAGATGAACTTCCACAATGCCCGGCACAGGATGTGATGTTGACCGCTTGTGTGCTCTTGCAGCCGTTCACCTCAATGACGGTCTGCTTACTCTGGACCTCACAGACACTCTGGACCTTGCCTGGAACACACAACACATGGGTTTGTCCTCTTGTACACTTTCTGTGCTTAAATGCATGAATGATTGAATTCTTATAGAAATAACTCACAGGTCTGGCAGCATCCATTGGCATCAGTTGATTCAGTGCCCTGGAGGAGAAACACATAATTCAAATAATGTGTTAGACATTGGGCAGTATGTGTTGAAGCAGTAGGCGAGGATAGAGATTTAAAGAACTTACAGGTTCACAGTCCAGGGGGTTGAAGGGAGGACAGGTGGTTTTGCTTTCCTTTGTGATCAGCTGTCCATTGATCTTCTCACAGGTATACTGCACGCACTTATCAGCAGGGGGTACATAAGTGCTGTTGACCTGTACCAACATAAAGAACAGAGCTTTGCCAGCTACTCAACTAGACAGTCATTATTTCTGACTCCTAAAAGCAACCCCGTTGATATTATATTTCAGGAATACAAAAAAAAGCATGAATGTATTTAAATGTGGGTGTATTAAACAGCTTCTGGTATTTTTATACTTTTCAAAAATGTAAAAAAAAAGAGGAAACTATTGAGTTCATTTTTTAATTGTTAGCTGGTAAAAAAAAAAGTGCATTTGTTGAAGGGATATTGCCACACCCAATGTCCTTTTTCTCATTTTTACGCCTATTAAATATAAGGAAACAACACAAAATTCCAATACCGACCTCAATGACATGTACTGTCAGGTTGCCAGATGTGAAAATACAGCTCTTCTGGACACACGCCCCACAGCATTTTCCAGCAGCAGTCTGGTATTCGTAACCCTTGAGACAGAGTAACAGGGACATAAGAAACAAGAAATACACATCTTTTCTTTTGTACGAAAATGAAGTGTGCAATGTGTCTGCACTTCAGTGTGCTGTGATGTTATTGGTCAATATTTATCTCTTGTTTGGAGTATCTTTTAGTTTACTCTTCAAAATGTATTATTTTGCTGTGTTATGGCACTGGGGCTTTTAGCTGTCAGGGCATCTGTGTGATGTAACTTTTTAAAAAGTTGGAGCTTTAGAAATAAAGATAAATCTCCTCTACTATTGTTCAGTGCTGTGAAAGATTCCAGTTTAGCTCTTAGAATACGGGCAAAAAAAAAACATAGTGAAAGGAAAAGCATAAACAAATATAAAGTAGGAATAATGTAAACCCATCTAAAATAGTATGCGTACAAGACAAAAGAAGAATGATGGATTATCTAACTTCAGCAATTTTTCAACTAATGATAACTACCTCATTCTAAATGTGACCAAGAAAAAGGAAATGGCTGTGGACTTTAGGAGGTCCAGCCATCCATCCATCCATCCATCCATCCATCCATCCATCCATCCATCCATCCATCCATCCATCCAGTATATCACATTACATGTTTCCCACAACAGAGAGTCCATTCGAGTCAGAGGTTGCGATGTTTGTTTGGCGGCATGTCCTGTAAGTGATCTCACCTCAGAACAGCTTGTGTTGCAGACAACAGGTTTGCAGGTAATGATGTTCAGACTGGTTGTGGGATCCATGTCAGAGCCACAGGAGCAGTCCATGCAAGGCCCAGGTGTGAAAGACCCATTTGATGGAGCTTTCAGTGTTGCTTCTGCACTCTCTTGTTCCAGTGACAGCGCTGTTGTTCTTCCCGTCACTGATGGAACTTCCAACGGTGTTTCTGATGTTGGTATCTTGGCACCAGGCTATAGAATTATAAGTCATGTATTAGTACTAATAATCAATCAAGTATTCTAAGGGAGAATTCAAACCTGCACTTCATTTATTTTGAGCTAGATGTAGTTCCAGACTGTTTCACATTCACACTAAAAACCAAGAGGTAGAAATAAGAAGTTTGACAGTAGGTCATACTGTATTTTACTTTTGAATTCTTCTGAATATTTCTTTACGTGTCTATTTAGTTGTTTTGGTCGGACAAGAACAAATGAAGACAAAGGTAATTACAGATATTGTTCAGGACAATTACACCCTTTGTAATGTATTAAGCAAAATAACATCATGACATACATGCATATTACCATTAACACTTAATGATTTTGAATGGTTATGTCAGCCGCTGATGCTTTGGGACTTTGATCACTATTCTACTGTATACTACTATGTTACTGTGTAGTGACGGTGTGGTTACCTTGTACTCTGTCATGTTGTAGACGCATACACCCTTAGGAACTGCGGAAAGCAAAACGAGACATGACTTAGTATAACACTGGCACTGACATAAATACTGACACTAATCTATTATCTATATTGTAGAGGTGTTGTAACAGACTAATCTGTGATTGCCCACAAACAATCTGATATCGATCTTCTGTCAGTGTAAGTATGAACGCATTTACAGATTACCTTTCTGTCTTTCCAGCCTGCATTGGTTGGTTAAAACCTGGTCAACATGTTTTTCCTACTGACACTACCTTTCCATTAACAGAAAAGGCATCAACAAAATATATGCCTCTGATATTATTCCCATGTATGATTATCTTGTTCAGTCTGTGCATGACGAGCAAGAACAAACACGTACACAGGGCAGAAAGCATTCATAGGTGTGAAAGAGAAAGGAGTGTCTGAGGTGTGTTGCTGCTTCTAACCTTCAGGTAAAAATTTTCCCTCCATTAAAAAAAGGATTTAAATATTCAGATGTAGACACCTATACAGATATGTGTGACTTACAGTACGGTGCATTTGACTTTCAGATAACTGGAATGCACAAAAAAGCCTGTTCCTTAAGAAGAGCCATCTTACAAGCTCTTTGTGCATTTGTTTCTTCAGGAATATAGCTCTGAATTCCATTTCTTGCACTAGCAGATAGGATAGGGTGATTGATTAAAGTTTCATACCACATTCATAGGACTGGCAGCAGGTGGTGTTCGCCGTGACGTTGAGCTGGAAGCCCAGCGGGCAGGTGATAGGAGCGGGACACAGGCTTACATTGCATTCTGTTGGAGACAAATGGATTGGGTAATTATGTGAATGTGGAGATATGCCTAATTTTGTTATGATCCTACTCCAGCTCCTGCCCTTCTTCCTCCTTTTTCCTTCTTTTCCCCATTATTGCTCATCTCTGTGTGTTTTGACTTGTCTTTCTTTGGCTCCCTCTGTCTGTCATCTCTCCCTCCTCTCTCTTTCACCCAGTCACTCGCCCTCTTGCTCTACCTTCACTCTGCCAGCTGATTACCCGAATGACTGTCAGCTGCAGTAATCACTGAACTCAGCTCACCTGTCTATGAACTCTCCACTATTTAAACCCCACTCAGTTGCTCAGTCTCTGTCGGATCATTGATTCTGTTCCCCAGCAAACCTACCACCTCTGGACTGCTTCAGTTTATGGACTCTTCTGCTTCCCCCCTTTGTGGATTCCCCCTCTTGGACTCAGTTGTGCTCCTGTATGTTTTTGGATTCCCTGTCTTTCCCCGTTGTAGTTTCCCCTGGCTGTGTCGTACAATCAGTTTGATCTAGTGATCATTGAGCAGCTTCACTGAAGCAGCGTTAAAGGAAGCAATGTCTTTGTCTTTACTTGTGCTGTATGTCAGATGAAGCACTAGATGAGGGGCCTTCTGACAGGCAGGCATGTCTGGATCAAATGCTCTGTTTTTTGAGAAATATAGTGGTGACTGAAATTAAAAATCCATTTCTACTTCACTAAGCAATCACATTACTGTGCTGATTCAGATTATCTTCAGTGTCTTCTCTTGCTGGTCTGAACGTTTGTGTCCACATCACTACTAATCAGGGCTCTATGAGCACTGTTAGCCCAGGAACTTCCTGTAACATACTATGAATTACAACTGAGCTTACAGCAGTAAAAAGTTCCAGACAAAAGGTACTTATTCAGTGACAATAATTATGCAGTATAGTTTTTTTTTTTTTTTTTTGAAGATCCATTCATGCACGCTGTAAACAGTTTGAGTTAATTGTTGAAGCAGGAGAATGTCATTCTCATGTCTACATGTTAAGTAAAGAGCCAGAGTTGCAAAAGCTCTGGGGTAAAATGTCATTGAAGACTGTGGTACCCTAACTTAGCATAAACACTGGAAACTTGGTAACAGCTAACCTGGTTCTAAACGGAAAAGCAAATAGCTGTATTTGCCAAAATGTTAACCTTAATGTTGTCCTTACCAAAAAATGTTGTTGCCTTGTCTGATAAGTCCAAAAATTCAGAATAAATTTCCCCAAATTTATAAGAAATTTCAAAATCTTCAGGAAGAAAATTCCTGAAAAGTTTCCCTCAAAAGATTTATTTTTTAAATAAAAAAATCCCCAAATTTGACAGCGAAATACATTGGATTTTGGTTGATTTTTTTCTGAATGTTCTTAAACATTTTTTAATTAGTTTTTTTGGCCAAAAAAATTTCAAAAATTTCCTAAATTTTTGACAATGTGGAAGTTTTCACTGTGAAAATATATTTTTTTCCCCACATTTTTAAAACGGGTCAATTTAACCCGCAGGACAACAGGAGGGTCAAATAATTACATTACTAATGTGGTTTGACAGATCTTGCACTTAGGTTGCTGTTTATCCAGATGCATGCCACATGCTAATATCAAGTCACAATGGGCTGTGATTCAAAGATCTACACCCGTTCTGTAAAAATACATCTGGTGGATAAATCTTTGTAACTAATTCTGTGTAATCATCAGCGTGACAGTTTTACATCCAGTTCTCTGACATTGCAACTCACCACATGACTGTGTTGTGCAGCAGCTGCCTGTTGTGTTGACCAGCTGCTGTCCGGGCTCGCTGCAGTTGGGGCTGTGCACCGATGGGCACTGAACAGGCTGACACTGGACGCTCATGGAATCCTGGTTGCACTCACAGATATTGCAGCCACTCGTCCATGTTTCACCAGGCTAGTTAAGTGAAACAAACCAGCTCAGACACAGAACACTTGCTTTTTGAGTGAACATAATGACATGTGTCAGGCAGACTTCTCACCTCTCTGGGTGTTCCATCAGGGCCAACACAATCTGAAATTCAAACACAGAGAAGTGGTTGTAGATAGGCGCGGCAGCTGTTTTTGTGAAACTGTTTCATTACCCTAAGAGACAAAGTTGTCAACGCCATCTCTGACCGCTTACCACAGGAGGTAACACATGTGTCATACACTGTGTTGAATAAGATGGTTCCATTAGGACAGAAACAACCCTCCTGAGTGGATGTGTTGCTATATGCTTGGAACTTCTGGTTGTATCTGATGTGAGAAATAGAAGTGCTGGTTACTTCAGTGGTGTGACACTTTACCTATGATGCAGAATTATACAAACTCATATCTATGTTTATGACAGTTTTCTATTTAAGTATTTACTGTATGAAAATCCACTTGAATCAAAGCTGGAGATCTCACACACTAATTAGAAATAACACAACCTCCGCTAGCAACTTTAAGCATATTATCATTCAGTGCTCAGTAGTGGTGTGTAAATGTTAAGCCAGCTAAAACAAAACTGGAACAAATCACACTGACTGAAGTAGTCTTTACCTGCTACTGCATGTTGGCTCTACAGAGGGGCCACATGCCATGTACACTTTATTGCCTGGACACTTGTGCTCTGTAAGATGGAAATATATTTATTATACATTTCTCAGAACTCCAAACACTGAAGTATTGTGCACACTGTTGACTTTGCATCTCACCACACAGCCCGTTGGTAGCGTTCCTCCAGTCAACACAGACTCCAGCATTAGAGCACTCAGTGGCATAGGACTCTAGGCTGGAGCAAGTGTTATTGCCGCTGTTGCAAGCGTCAGACAAACAGGCCTTCACAAATGATGCTGGGGATATGACTGCATTGCACGATGCGAATACACTAGAGAGGGGACATATAGGCCATGACAGCGTATTAGTATAGACATTATCAGACAACTCTGCATGCACATGGTGACAGGAAGAATGTAAACATCATCTAAGATCATTTAAAAGAGGGCCATAGCAAGCAATAACTTCATAGCACAAATGGTTAGGTTTTGTGTGATTAAGTAATACAGTATATTTTGAGGCCATACTTAGTAGTGATGCTGCATTGAACTCATAGACTTAACCACTTTGCAATTTCTAAAAATTTCTCAGGTCGCTTGGTGTAAATAGCATGGAAATTTTTAAAATGTCCCCTCTCATCACAGTTTCAACTCTTTCTGAGCACCCTGTGTATGCTCTTATAGAGTCAAAGAAAGCAGGCTCTTAGGAGGTCTCTAAATCATGAAAACAGCAGAAAACATAGACTGATCAGGCATAACATTTTGACCACCTGTCTAATATTGTGTTGGTCTCCTTTGCTGCTAAAATTCCTCTGACCCAGTGGGATGTGGTGGCAGTGAATTCTGTGGGTCCTGTGGGCTGCAGGGTGGGACCTACCTAGATCAGATTTATCCTGGCACATCCCACATATGCTGAATAAGATTTGAATTTGGAATCTGGGGAGCGTGGAACCCAGGTGAACACTTTAGCTCTGTCGTGTTCCCCGGGCCACTCCTGAGCAGTTTTTGTGGTGTGTGGAGGTGCATTGCTCTGCTGAGGGTGGCAACTGGCATCGAAGACTGCTGTTACCGTGGGAGGTTGCTTGACCTGCAAATGCTTAGCTGGGTGGTACATGTCCAACACCCACATGAATGTCAGGACTCAAGGTTTCCCAGCAGAACATTGTATTATAACAAGATGATCGATATTATTCACTTCACCTGTCAGTGGTCAGAATGCTGTGACTGATCGGTGTATGACCAATATCATGCAAAACAGATACACCTATGGTTTTCATCAACAAACATGTTGGTGGCAGAGATGTTCTACTGCTTCAAGTTGTATCACATCCAGAGCTGGAAAAATACCACAATGTCCTGACATTTTGTTGGGGTGATGCACGGTTTACCTGAGACATGCTAGGATGTTGGAAAGAAAAAAGGCTCAAAAAAAAAAAAAAAAAAAAGTTCAACAACAAAAAGGACCAGAAAAAAAAAGGCAAGTGACTTCACCATGCAGGTTGTGTCATCTCAACAAAAACATTTGAAAATTACAGTTATTCCACAAAGGTACACTCCAGTGTGTTACAACAATAAACAAATTAATGATAATAAGAGAAATAAGTGGAATAAATCCTAAACTTTAAGTAGTAGGCCACTGGACTTCTTTTTTAGCTTTTGAAAATGTTTCATGTGAAACTTGGATGAGGACCTGGACAACTGAGAAACTACACACAGGGGGAAAATAAAGTTTTGGAATATTTTGTGGTTTCCCTTACCTGCTGGTGAGGAGATCACAAATGTCAGATTGGCAAACGTGCTCTGTTGTTGAGTGTAGCGGTTCTGAAGAGGTCCTGGGTGCTGATGTAGTCACTGGTGGGCTTGTGGGGGTTACACAGGATGTACCCGGGACTTTCCACTGACCTGCAGACTCTGAGCAGCTTTCCACCTGGCCATTTGGAGAACGGCATTCATTGACCTGGGAGTTGTCGCAGGTCCCTAGTACAGGAGACACAGCAGAATGAAGACAAACAAACTCATACATGAATGAACTCTCTGAACACATTGGTTGATCAGCTGAAGAATTTCTGTGCCAGGTGTACAATTAAATGTGAGAAACAAACAGTGAAAAAGCCCAAGCCCATGCATCATGACAATACAGCAGTGTGACAAGGGATGTATATCTGTGTATGTGTGTGTTCTGTTCAGTGTGTGTCTAGGAGGGGTGAAAAGGGTCACTGAGGACAAGATCCAGGTACATACACTTAGCAGTGGTGGGCATTTTCAAAATCAGTGGCAGCAAAGAAATAAAGGAATATTAGTGAACTGAGGAATGGGCTACAATTCCTAAAAGTAGGTACAACAGACTCTTAAACAGAGCTCTTAAATACCCTTTGGTTACAAGTGGAGGTGATTTGTTTCTAACCCAGTTGACCCCATGATTTAGCTAACTAATTCACTGATTAGGGCTACAGGAAACAGGATAAGGGTTCTGGTAGCTTACCACACTGTCCCTCGGTGTTTCCTTCAAAGAGGGAATAAGGAAGGTCAATGCTAAATGAGGATCCCCTATAAATTACTTTTGCGTTGATTGCCTCTATTTCCAGTGTGATCACCATATCTGTGCTAGTGAGGCGCAGGTCAGCATTGCTATATGCAGGATAGATACGCTTCTGATTGATATATACCTGCAGGAGAAGCAAACAAGACAGATTACAGAAGACTGTGAAACAAAAACATCAGTTGCATTGCACTACTTTAGTCAGTGAGTACCGTCAGTGATATACTGATATGGTCACGCAAAAACAACTGTCGTTGTCAGTGTACGTCATTGCTTACCACATTGGCTTCTGTTCCTGAAGTCTTCGACTGAGTCAAAACAACCTTGTAGGACTGGTATGTAACAATGAGAGCTTTGGGACAGAATGTGCTGTTTGAAGAATCACAGTAATGGTTGTTTACTATAATACTTAAATTATATTTAGAAATAATTTCTTTGACCAAGTGGTAAGAGCAGTTCTCGTTGAAACTGTATGATGTTCCATCAAAAGTTATGTAGTGGGATCCACCCCAGACACTGCACACACCTGCAGGATTAAAAGACGCATGCATGGAAATTAGAACTAAGAACTGAAATAGGCAGAAAACATAATCATGTCTACCAAGATGGTAATGCTTAGCATTTTTCAGACACGAGATATGGAATATTGCTGATGTCATCAAATCTGTTAAAGATGGCGTTCTGTTATTTGGACAAAGGTCACTTTTTCGTTAAAGTTCCTTACGTCTTCATTCAGACACACCTTCACGTTGCTGGAGAGTGCCGCAGTACGCATGTGATATCCGGCATCCCAAGAGTAGATAACACACCAAGTGGTGTATAAGGCATAATAATGCAACAACGGACTAAATCTTCACTAAGAGCAGAATATTAAACTGTGCAAATAAACTGTTCAAAACTTAACCTGAGGAAGGCCGTGATGTAATCAAATGTTTAACTGATGCTGATGAACTGTGACACTGTGAGATTGCTCACCTGTTTGAGGTGACTTAGATGTTGATCTTTTTTTTTGTCAAGGATAATTGTAATTTTAACTAATTAATGGTGTTTCTGCTGTTGCTCCTTGCATCAATATATGCAGCTCTCTCTTTGGAGATGCTTGCATGGATCCTGCTGCTGTCTGATGCTGCAAGTCTCTAATAAATGCAGAGGTAATAGTCCTAAACAGCTGGAAGTGGCTAACTACACTGTGATTCTGTGTGCTCACCAGGCTGATGTGATGACAAGTAGCTACCAAGGGTGTCTGGCCATTGGACCCTGGCCTATACTGATTCGCTCTCCATAATTATTCTGAGATCATTTATAATTCTAAGAATTTAATGAGGTTACAAGGGCTGTTGTTCTCTTTAGAGATGCTCATATTGATCCTGCTGCTGTCTCATGCTGCAGGTATTTCATTTACATGGAGGAAATAGTCCTAAAACAGCTGGAAGCAAAAAAAACAAAACTTGAGCTCCTGTTAAAGTCTTGTGAGGGTATCACTGATGCATGCTTTTCAAGTCTGTTTTATTATTTTAGACATTTACATTTTTCCAGACATGAAATTGACACGTTAAACTGTTGTCAGATTAGTGCAGTGGAGTGCAAATCTGAAAGGGACTTTTGTTAGCAGTTAGTATCTATTACAGAATTGCTTGAATTGATATGGAAGCATGAAATGAATTATTAACTACTTAAACTATTTAATGTCAACATGAAATGATTGTCTCACATTAGCTGTCAGAAAATGGCCTTTTTTCCACTAATGGCTATTTAATCATGAAAGCAAATGTGCAATCGTAACTGCATTTAGATGAAGTATATATAGATTACACTGTACTATATGAAAACAGTGTCATATTTTGCACAGATGCTGCAAGCATGATTGCATCTCTACGGGTTGAAATGTATATGTGATAGCATTTTATATGTTACTCTGTTTTCAATGTACATGTAGACCCAAATACAAAACAAACATTTCTATTATTAGCACTATTCCAGTCATAAATTGTACCAGAAGCAAGTGAACCATAATTAATAAACACAATTAATGATAAATGTAATGCAAGCTGTACGTTGAAAGGGAGTTTTGGTTAGTGTTTTAAACGTAAATGTAATGCTAAAATCATACATACATTTTTTTTGCATTGAAAAAGTGCTTAACTACATTTTTAATTACAAATCTATAGTGAAATTGTGATTAGCATCTTGACAAGATTCTCTCCAAAAATGTGGTATGTTTGAATGTATGTTATATATGAAAGAGTGCATGAATAACTTACATTCACATTCATAGTGAAAGCAACATCCATTATCATCATAAACCTTGGAAACGTTGCGTCCATTGGAACAGATGGGTATAGGCGAGGAAGGACAAACAGCCTTTGCCTCTGTGATCTTGCCATTGGTGCACGTAGCTGTGGTGCAGTTATTTACTGTCCAGGACTGTCCATTCTGAATGGGGATAGAGAAGTAATAAATCAAGGGTACAATAAAGTGCAATTCAACTGTATTTCCATGAATTCATTGGCACAGGAAGGTGGACCAGAAATAATAAACTATCATACATCATCATGATCAATCACATTAGCTGCTTTGATCCCCTTTAAAGACAAGGTTTTCCTCATCATAATGTATTGATGGCTTGGTAATCATGCGGAGAGTTTCATTGGGTGTTTTCACCAAACACACAATTGTAAGAAAACAAGTGTTCCAGGCTGTCTACCGATAAATCAACTCATTTGGTGCCATGATTACAGTTGAAAAATCTGTAATCATTCACAGTTGAATAATAATCTCAGTCTGCCACATGAAAATGTGAGTCTCCTGGTTTGGCTTTGCTCTCTGTGCCAATACTAAACTAGAGGTGTAACACAGTTAACCAGAAAACTCCCCAATTTCTGAAACTAAATAAAATCTTCCAACTCTTTCCGAAACCCCACCATGACTAAAAATGAGTTTTATCTTTTACCACACCTTTCTTGGTGGATACACATCATTGCAGTCAAGCGTAGTTGATGTAGTTTCTGATGTAATGGAAGTAGAGTTAGGCAAAGCTGTGGTCAGAGGAATTGAGCTTGAAATTGTGGCCTGTGTCGTGGTGCTGAACACTGTTGTAGCAGAATGCGCAGTAGTGGTGGGTATTGGTGTTGGATGACATGGGCTGGATTTTGTTTGAACTTTACAAGACGCATTGCAATATGCAGTGAAACACCATCCGAAGCCATCAGTGACGTTGTACACCAAATCCCCTGTGAAAAAAACAGATAATTGATAAATGTTTATGACACAAATTCAATATATTACTGATTCATAAACCATAAGCAATGGTGAGAAAACCAATAACGTCTAAGGTACTATTTTCCAGCAACTGTGTATGATGTTGGGACTGTAATAGCCTAGTGACTAACACCCCTGACTTTGGAAAGGGAGACTGGTGGATAGAGCAGTTGCTTCAAATTGTTTCATCAGGAACCCGTCACTCATTTAACAAACTAACTTCACTAAATTAATTTAGCCAATTAATAAATATATATAATGATTACAAATTACCTTAATTTAGTAAGGCTTCATTACTTTCTTTGATTTTATTTTATTAATATGTTTTTCTGTTTATTACATGGTAATTACGTATGTTGGCACTGTTGTAAGTGCTGTTTATACTGTTAACAATCACAACTAATTATTACATATGAAAGATTGCATTTATTGACATTAGTATTACCATTTCAACATTTGATTTTATTGTTTTTTATTTTGATATTTTTATTTAATTCACTTAGTTTGATTATCAATACTATAATAATTTTTTTGCCATATCTATTCATTCTCCCGTTTCAAGCTCACACTCTCTCTCTCTCCTCAGAGGACAGTGCACTAATCTACATTCATGAACTGGAAAGTTACTCTAACCCTTACCCACATAACTATTTTCCCTACCTTCATCCTTACCTGACCTTTAAAATGCATCAACATTAAAATTTAACCACTGAGTTTATGTGAACTTGCAGCTGCAGTAAATGGTCACCCACTGAGCTTACCCACATGTATCTAAACCTCTAGTCAATGTTCTGGCCTTTTCACTGTCTGGGTCTGGGGAATAGTGAATGTTGTTGCTTGCTGTGTTAAATGTTTATGTCTATACCTGATATTATGTGTTACTTTGGCATGCTTCACTGACAAAAAAGAAGCAAAATTCATGAATTTGAAAGCATTTGAAAGAACACATTATTAAATGGCAAGCACAATGACTAATTTAAAAGCGTAATTTAATAAATCAAGAAAATGGTCCTTTTTCCTTCATGAAAACTTGTAGCCTTTGTACTACAAAGTATGAAAGTAATGTTAATTGTTAATTTTCTATTCTAAAATACTTGTATTAGATAGTTCTTATACACACAATGTCTTTTCACCATAGTGTCCTGCTCTGAAATCCAGTTAGTGCATGCATCACTGCTAGTAAAGGTTCCCCTGTCAGCGCTTGAATTTTTTTTAAAAACAATCACATTTCTGCAGTATTTCATTTGCTGGCATGTTGCTGTTGACTTTATCTCCTCTACCCTGCTGCACATACACAAAGATAGCCTTCATAGAGCTAGAAACAAATCATATTCATGTAGAGCAATTACATAGTTTTACTGTAAACAACTACAATAATAAAATTACAGTTTTGGGAATTACAATGCCTTACACAACTCATATTAATTAAAATGTAAACGCATTACCTTTTCAACAGTGTACTTGATGATACATTAACATATTATGTTCTGGGGATGACAAAATTTTGTGCTTGAGCTCAATGTAGGACTGAGTCTTATCTACAGGATTTCAGATATCAGTTCTAGAACTATTTAGTTGATGCTTATTCCTTCATAAGGATTTACAATTTAGCCAACTGTATTACAGTAAATACTGTACTGTATATGGTAGATATTGTATGCATTCTAGTGGTAATGTAAGTGATGTTAGCTGTACTGTATTAAAGTATGCATGAAACTTGCATAAAAATTAATGGAAAAAATGCTGCAGGGGGTGAAAATTGATATGAAAGGGACATAAACATTGCCAACGAGCTTAAACATTGGAAGCTAAAACAAAAAGAAAAAAAGGTATTGAAAATTTTACATTACAATTATACTCTAAAAAATAAATATGAAGGATTTCTGAATATCTTGTGTTGATGATAAAAAAAATGAGACAGAGGATGATGGTGACAATGAAAAATGACCTACCAGGGCGATGTGAAGTTCCGTTGACAATGCAAACACATGATGTGGAGGCTGTGGGAAACCGTGATGTAGAAACAACTGTGGATCTGGCTGGTTGTGTGGTTGCAATACTTGTGTAAACTGTTGTGCTGCCTGTAAGTGTCTGCGTTACAGGACCAATAGCAGTTGTTCCTCTGGCTGTTGTGCCTGTAACTACAGTAGTAGCCAAAATTTCTGTTGTGTGAAAAACAGATGGCTTTGTAATAACAGTTGGTATCTGTGAATGTCCTGTGATTACACCAACAGTTGTGCCTGAGGTTGTTGTAGTGAAACCTGCTTCTGAGGCTGTAGTTTGGTTGGTCACTGTGATTTCTGGCACTGATGTAGTGGTTTCAACAACAGTTGTGGTTGAGGTTGTTGTAGGACCAGTGGTGACTGTCTTTGGAGGTTTTGTTGTCCCAATCTGGACTGTTGTTCCTTCAGGGGTGGTTGTCTCAACAGGCTTGGTTGTGGTTCCAACAGTAGTACTTGAAGGTGCCTGAGTAGTTGTGGTAGTCACAGAAGGTGTTGATGTCACAACAGTGGATTCTTGGCTGGTCACTGTAATTTCTGGCACTGACGTAGTGGTTTCAACAACAGTTGTGGTTAAGGTTGTTGTAGGACCAGTGGTGACTATCTTTGGAGGTTTTGTTGTCACAACCTGGACTGTTGTTCCTTCAAGGGTGGTTGTCTCAAGAGACTTGGCTGTGGTTCCAACAGTAGTACTTGAAGGTGCTTGAGTAGTTGTGGTAGTCACAAAAGGTTTGGAGGTCACAACGGTGGATTCTTGGCTGGTCACTGTGATTTCTGGCACTGACGTAGTGGTTTCAACAACAGTTGTGGTTAAGGTTGTCGTAGGACCAGTGGTGACTGTCTTTGGAGCCGTTGTTGTCCCAACCTGGACTGTTGTTCCTTCAGGAGTGGTTGTCTCAATGGGCTTGGTTGTGGTTCCAACAGTAGTACTTGAAGGTGCCTGAGTAGTTGTGGTAGTCACAGAAGGTGTTGATGTCACAACAGTGGATTCTTGGCTGGTCACTGTGATTTCTGGCACTGACGTAGTGGTTTCAACAACCGTTGTGGTTAATGTTGTTGTAGGACCAGTGGTGACTGTCTTTGGAGCCGTTGTTGTCCCAACCTGGACTGTTGTTCCTTCAGGAGTGGTTGTCTCAATGGGCTTGGTTGTGGTTCCAACAGTAGTACTTGAAGGTGCTTGAGTAGTTGTGGTAGTCACAGAAGGTGTTGATGTCGCAACAGTGGATTCTTGGCTGGTCACTGTGATTTCTGGCACTGACGTAGTGGTTTCAACAACAGTTGTGGTTAAGGTTGTTGTAGGACCAGTGGTGACTATCTTGGGAGGTTTTGTTGTCACAACCTGGACTGTTGTTCCTTCAGGGGTGGTTGTCTCAACAGACTTGGTTGTGCTTCCAACAGTAGTACTTGAAGGTGCTTGAGTAGTTGTGGTAGTCACAGAAGGTTTGGAGGTCACAACGGTGGATTCTTGGCTGGTCACTGTGATTTCTGGCACTGACGTAGTGGTTTCAACAACAGTTGTGGTTAAGGTTGTTGTCGGACCAGTGGTGACTGTCTTAGGAGCCGTTGTTGTCCCAACCTCGACTGTTGTTCCTTCAGGGGTGGTTGTCTCAAGAGACTTGGCTGTGGTTCCAACAGTAGTACTTGAAGGTGCCTGAGTAGTTGTGGTAGTCACAGAAGGTTTGGAGGTCACAACGGTGGATTCTTGGCTGGTCACTGTGATTTCTGGCACTGACGTAGTGGTTTCAACAACAGTTGTGGTTAAGGTTGTCGTAGGACCAGTGGTGACTGTCTTTGGAGCCGTTGTTGTCCCAACCTGGACTGTTGTTCCTTCAGGAGTGGTTGTCTCAATGGGCTTGGTTGTGGTTCCAACAGTAGTACTTGAAGGTGCCTGAGTAGTTGTGGTAGTCACAGAAGGTTTGGAGGTCACAACGGTGGATTCTTGGCTGGTCACTGTGATTTCTGGCACTGACGTAGTGGTTTCAACAACAGTTGTGGTTAAGGTTGTTGTAGGACCAGTGGTGACTATCTTGGGAGGTTTTGTTGTCACAACCTGGACTGTTGTTCCTTCAGGGGTGGTTGTCTCAAGAGACTTGGTTGTGGTTCCAACAGTAGTACTTGAAGGTGCCTGAGTAGTTGTGGTAGTCACAGAAGGTGTTGATGTCACAACAGTGGATTCTTGGCTGGTCACTGTGATTTCTGGCACTGACGTAGTGGTTTCAACAACAGTTGTGGTTAAGGTTGTTGTCGGAGCAGTGGTGACTATCTTGGGAGGTTTTGTTGTCACAACCTGGATTGTTGTGTTTGTGGCTGGCTGTGTGGTTGCACTAGTTGTGTAAATAGTTGTACTGCCTGGTAGTGTCTGTGTTATAGGGGCAATAGCAGTTGTTCCTTGATGGGTGGTTGTCTCAATGGGCTTGGTTGTGGTTCCAACAATAGTACTTGAAGGTGCCTGAGTAGTTGTGGTAGTCACAGAAGGTGTTGACGTCACAACAGTGGATTCTTGGCTGGTCACTGTGATTTCTGGCACCGACGTAGTGGTTTCAACAACAGTTGTGGTTAAGGTTGTTGTCGGACCAGTGGTGACTATCTTGGGAGGTTTTGTTGTCACAACCTGGACTGTTGTTCCTTCAGGGGTGGTTGTCTCAACAGACTTGGTTGTGGTTCCAACAGTAGTACTTGAAGGTGCTTGAGTAGTTGTGGTAGTCACAGAAGGTTTGGAGGTCACAACGGTGGATTCTTGGCTGGTCACTGTGATTTCTGGCACTGACGTAGTGGTTTCAACAACAGTTGTGGTTAAGGTTGTTGTAGGACCAGTGGTGACTATCTTGGGAGGTTTTGTTGTCACAACCTGGACTGTTGTTCCTTCAGGAGTGGTTGTCTCAACAGGCTTGGTTGTGGTTCCAACAGTAGTACTTGAAGGTGCTTGAGTAGTTGTGGTAGTCACAGAAGGTTTGGAGGTCACAACGGTGGATTCTTGGCTGGTCACTGTGATTTCTGGCACTGACGTAGTGGTTTCAACAACAGTTGTGGTTAAGGTTGTTGTAGGACCAGTGGTGACTGTCTTTGGAGGCGTTGTTGTCCCAACCTCGACTGTTGTTCCTTCAGGAGTGGTTGTCTCAATGGGCTTGGTTGTGGTTCCAACAGTAGTACTTGAAGGTGCCTGAGTAGTTGTGGTAGTCACAGAAGGTTTGGAGGTCACAACGGTGGATTCTTGGCGGGTCACTGTGATTTCTGGCACTGACGTAGTGGTTTCAACAACAGTTGTGGTTAAGGTTGTTGTAGGACCAGTGGTGACTATCTTGGGAGGTTTTGTTGTCACAACCTGGACTGTTGTTCCTTCAGGAGTGGTTGTCTCAAGAGACTTGGTTGTGGTTCCAACAGTAGTACTTGAAGGTGCCTGAGTTGTTGTGGTAGTCACAGAAGGTTTGGAGGTCACAACGGTGGATTCTTGGCTGGTCACTGTGATTTCTGGCACTGACGTAGTGGTTTCAACAACAGTTGTGGTTAAGGTTGTTGTAGGACCAGTGGTGACTATCTTGGGAGGTTTTGTTGTCACAACCTGGACTGTTGTTCCTTCAGGGGTGGTTGTCTCAACAGAACTGGTTGTGGTTCCAACAGTAGTACTTGAAGGTGCTTGAGTAGTTGTGGTAGTCACAGAAGGTTTGGAGGTCACAACGGTGGATTCTTGGCTGGTCACTGTGATTTCTGGCACTGACGTAGTGGTTTCAACAACAGTTGTGGTTAAGGTTGTTGTAGGACCAGTGGTGACTATCTTGGGAGGTTTTGTTGTCACAACCTGGACTGTTGTTCCTTCAGGGGTGGTTGTCTCAAGAGACTTGGTTGTGGTTCCAACAGTAGTACTTGAAGGTGCTTGAGTAGTTGTGGTAGTCACAGAAGGTTTGGAGGTCACAACGGTGGATTCTTGGCTGGTCACTGTGATTTCTGGCACTGACGTAGTGGTTTCAACAACAGTTGTGGTTAAGGTTGTTGTAGGACCAGTGGTGACTATCTTGGGAGGTTTTGTTGTCACAACCTGGACTGTTGTTCCTTCAGGGGTGGTTGTCTCAACAGACTTGGTTGTGGTTCCAACAGTAGTACTTGAAGGTGCTTGAGTAGTTGTGGTAGTCACAGAAGGTTTGGAGGTCACAACGGTGGATTCTTGGCTGGTCACTGTGATTTCTGGCACTGACGTAGTGGTTTCAACAACAGTTGTGGTTAAGGTTGTTGTAGGACCAGTGGTGACTATCTTGGGAGGTTTTGTTGTCACAACCTGGACTGTTGTTCCTTCAGGGGTGGTTGTCTCAAGAGACTTGGTTGTGGTTCCAACAGTAGTACTTGAAGGTGCTTGAGTAGTTGTGGTAGTCACAGAAGGTTTGGAGGTCACAACGGTGGATTCTTGGCTGGTCACTGTGATTTCTGGCACTGACGTAGTGGTTTCAACAACAGTTGTGGTTAAGGTTGTTGTAGGACCAGTGGTGACTGTCTTTGGAGGCGTTGTTGTCCCAACCTCGACTGTTGTTCCTTCAGGAGTGGTTGTCTCAATGGGCTTGGTTGTGGTTCCAACAGTAGTACTTGAAGGTGCCTGAGTAGTTGTGGTAGTCACAGAAGGTGTTGATGTCAAAACAGTGGATTCTTGGCTGGTCACTGTGATTTCTGGCACTGACGTAGTGGTTTCAACAACAGTTGTGGTTAAGGTTGTTGTAGGACCAGTGGTGACTATCTTGGGAGGTTTTGTTGTCACAACCTGGACTGTTGTTCCTTCAGGGGTGGTTGTCTCAACAGACTTGGTTGTGGTTCCAACAGTAGTACTTGAAGGTGCTTGAGTAGTTGTGGTAGTCACAGAAGGTTTGGAGGTCACAACGGTGGATTCTTGGCTGGTCACTGTGATTTCTGGCACTGACGTAGTGGTTTCAACAACAGTTGTGGTTAAGGTTGTTGTAGGACCAGTGGTGACTATCTTGGGAGGTTTTGTTGTCACAACCTGGACTGTTGTTCCTTCAGGGGTGGTTGTCTCAACAGACTTGGTTGTGGTTCCAACAGTAGTACTTGAAGGTGCTTGAGTAGTTGTGGTAGTCACAGAAGGTTTGGAGGTCACAACGGTGGATTCTTGGCTGGTCACTGTGATTTCTGGCACTGACGTAGTGGTTTCAACAACAGTTGTGGTTAAGGTTGTTGTAGGACCAGTGGTGACTATCTTGGGAGGTTTTGTTGTCACAACCTGGACTGTTGTTCCTTCAGGGGTGGTTGTCTCAAGAGACTTGGTTGTGGTTCCAACAGTAGTACTTGAAGGTGCTTGAGTAGTTGTGGTAGTCACAGAAGGTTTGGAGGTCACAACGGTGGATTCTTGGCTGGTCACTGTGATTTCGGGCACTGACGTAGTGGTTTCAACAACAGTTGTGGTTAAGGTTGTTGTAGGACCAGTGGTGACTGTCTTTGGAGGCGTTGTTGTCCCAACCTCGACTGTTGTTCCTTCAGGAGTGGTTGTCTCAATGGGCTTGGTTGTGGTTCCAACAGTAGTACTTGAAGGTGCCTGAGTAGTTGTGGTAGTCACAGAAGGTGTTGATGTCAAAACAGTGGATTCTTGGCTGGTCACTGTGATTTCTGGCACTGACGTAGTGGTTTCAACAACAGTTGTGGTTAAGGTTGTTGCAGGACCAGTGGTGACTATCTTGGGAGGTTTTGTTGTCACAACCTGGACTGTTGTTCCTTCAGGGGTGGTTGTCTCAAGAGACTTGGTTGTGGTTCCAACAGTAGTACTTGAAGGTGCTTGAGTAGTTGTGGTAGTCACAGAAGGTTTGGAGGTCACAACGGTGGATTCTTGGCTGGTCACTGTGATTTCTGGCACTGACGTAGTGGTTTCAACAACAGTTGTGGTTAAGGTTGTTGTAGGACCAGTGGTGACTGTCTTTGGGGCCGTTGTTGTCCCAACCTCGACTGTTGTTCCTTCATGAGTGGTTGTCTCAATGGGCTTGGTTGTGGTTCCAACAGTAGTACTTGAAGGTGCCTGAGTAGTTGTGGTAGTCACAGAAGGTGTTGATGTCACAACAGTGGATTCTTGGCTGGTCACTGTGATTTCTGGCACTGACGTAGTGGTTTCAACAACAGTTGTGGTTAAGGTTGTTGTCGGACCAGTGGTGACTGTCTTTGGGGCCGTTGTTGTCCCAACCTCGACTGTTGTTCCTTCATGAGTGGTTGTCTCAATGGGCTTGGTTGTGGTTCCAACAGTAGTACTTGAAGGTGCCTGAGTAGTTGTGGTAGTCACAGAAGGTGTTGATGTCACAACAGTGGATTCTTGGCTGGTCACTGTGATTTCTGGCACTGACGTAGTGGTTTCAACAACAGTTGTGGTTAAGGTTGTTGTAGGACCAGTGGTGACTGTCTTTGGGGCCGTTGTTGTCCCAACCTGGACTGTTGTTCCTTCAGGAGTGGTTGTCTCAATGGGCTTGGTTGTGGTTCCAACAGTAGTACTTGAAGGTGCCTGAGTAGTTGTGGTAGTCACAGAAGGTGTTGATGTCACAACAGTGGATTCTTGGCTGGTCACTGTGATTTCTGGCACTGACGTAGTGGTTTCAACAACAGTTGTGGTTAAGGTTGTAGTCGGACCAGTGGTGACTATCTTGGGAGGTTTTGTTGTCACAACCTGGACTGTTGTTCCTTCAGGGGTGGTTGTCTCAACAGACTTGGTTGTGGTTCCAACAGTAGTACTTGAAGGTGCTTGAGAAGTTGTGGTAGTCACAGAAGGTTTGGAGGTCACAACGGTGGATTCTTGGCTGGTCACTGTGATTTCGGGCACTGACGTAGTGGTTTCAACAACAGTTGTGGTTAAGGTTGTTGTAGGACCAGTGGTGACTGTCTTTGGAGCCGTTGTTGTCCCAATCTGGACTGTTGTTCCTTCAGGAGTGGTTGTCTCAATGGGCTTGGTTGTGGTTCCAACAGTAGTACTTGAAGGTGCCTGAGTAGTTGTGGTAGTCACAGAAGGTGTTGATGTCACAACAGTGGATTCTTGGCTGGTCACTGTGATTTCTGGCACTGACGTAGTGGTTTCAACAACAGTTGTGGTTAAGGTTGTAGTCGGACCAGTGGTGACTATCTTGGGAGGTTTTGTTGTCACAACCTGGATTGTTGTGTTTGTGGCTGGCTGTGTGGTTGCACTCGTTGTGTAAATAGTTGTACTGCCTGGTAGTGTCTGTGTTATAGGGGCAATAGCAGTTGTTCCTTGATGGGTGGTTGTCTCAATGGGCTTGGTTGTGGTTCCAACAGTAGTACTTGAAGGTGCCTGAGTAGTTGTGGTAGTCACAGAAGGTGTTGATGTCACAACAGTGGATTCTTGGCTGGTCACTGTGATTTCTGGCACTGACGTAGTGGTTTCAACAACAGTTGTGGTTAAGGTTGTTGTAGGACCAGTGGTGACTGTCTTTGGGGCCGTTGTTGTCCCAACCTCGACTGTTGTTCCTTCAGGAGTGGTTGTCTCAATGGGCTTGGTTGTGGTTCCAACAGTAGTACTTGAAGGTGCCTGAGTAGTTGTGGTAGTCACAGAAGGTGTTGATGTCACAACAGTGGATTCTTGGCTGGTCACTGTGATTTCTGGCACTAACGTAGTGGTTTCAACAACAGTTGTGGTTAAGGTTGTTGTCGGACCAGTGGTGACTATCTTGGGAGGTTTTGTTGTCACAACCTGGACTGTTGTTCCTTCAGGGGTGGTTGTCTCAACAGACTTGGTTGTGGTTCCAACAGTAGTACTTGAAGGTGCTTGAGTAGTTGTGGTAGTCACAGAAGGTTTGGAGGTCACAACGGTGGATTCTTGGCTGGTCACTGTGATTTCTGGCACTGACGTAGTGGTTTCAACAACAGTTGTGGTTAAGGTTGTTGTAGGACCAGTGGTGACTGTCTTTGGAGGCGTTGTTGTCCCAACCTCGACTGTTGTTACTTCAGGGGTGGTTGTCTCAATGGGCTTGGTTGTGGTTCCAACAGTAGTACTTGAAGGTGCCTGAGTAGTTGTGGTAGTCACAGAAGGTGTTGATGTCACAACAGTGGATTCTTGGCTGGTCACTGTGATTTCTGGCACTGACGTAGTGGTTTCAACAACAGTTGTGGTTAAGGTTGTTGTAGGACCAGTGGTGACTATCTTGGGAGGTTTTGTTGTCACAACCTGAACTGTTGTTCCCTCAGGGGTGGTTGTCTCAACAGACTTGGTTGTGGTTCCAACAGTAGTACTTGAAGGTGCTTGAGTAGTTGTGGTAGTCACAGAAGGTTTGGAGGTCACAACGGTGGATTCTTGGCTGGTCACTGTGATTTCTGGCACTGACGTAGTGGTTTCAACAACAGTTGTGGCTAAGGTTGTTGTAGGACCAGTGGTGACTGTCTTTGGAGCCGTTGTTGTCCCAACCTCGACTGTTGTTCCTTCAGGAGTGGTTGTCTCAATGGGCTTGGTTGTGGTTCCAACAGTAGTACTTGAAGGTGCTTGAGTAGTTGTGGTAGTCACAGAAGGTGTTGATGTCACAACAGTGGATTCTTGGCTGGTCACTGTGATTTCTGGCACTGACGTAGTGGTTTCAACAACAGTTGTGGTTAAGGTTGTTGTCGGACCAGTGGTGACTATCTTGGGAGGTTTTGTTGTCACAACCTGGACTGTTGTTCCTTCAGGGGTGGTTGTCTCAACAGACTTGGTTGTGGTTCCAACAGTAGTACTTGAAGGTGCTTGAGTAGTTGTGGTAGTCACAGAAGGTGTTGATGTCACAATGGTGGATTCTTGGCTGGTCACTGTGATTTCTGGCACTGACGTAGTGGTTTCAACAACAGTTGTGGTTAAGGTTGTTGTAGGACCAGTGGTGACTATCTTGGGAGGTTTTGTTGTCACAACCTGGATTGTTGTGTTTGTGGCTGGCTGTGTGGTTGCACTCGTTGTGTAAATAGTTGTACTGCCTGGTAGTGTCTGTGTTATAGGGGCAATAGCAGTTGTTCCTTGATGGGTGGTTGTCTCAATGGGCTTGGTTGTGGTTCCAACAGTAGTACTTGAAGGTGCTTGAGTAGTTGTGGTAGTCACAGAAGGTTTGGAGGTCACAACGGTGGATTCTTGGCTGGTCACTGTGATTTCTGGCACTGACGTAGTGGTTTCAACAACCGTTGTGGTTAAGGTTGTTGTAGGACCAGTGGTGACTGTCTTTGGAGCCGTTGTTGTCCCAACCTGGACTGTTGTTCCTTCAGGAGTGGTTGTCTCAATGGGCTTGGTTGTGGTTCCAACAGTAGTACTTGAAGGTGCCTGAGTAGTTGTGGTAGTCACAGAAGGTGTTGATGTCACAACAGTGGATTCTTGGCTGGTCACTGTGATTTCTGGCACTGACGTAGTGGTTTCAACAACAGTTGTGGTTAAGGTTGTTGTCGGACCAGTGGTGACTATCTTGGGAGGTTTTGTTGTCACAACCTGGACTGTTGTTCCCTCAGGGGTGGTTGTTTCAACAGACTTGGTTGTGGTTCCAACAGTAGTACTTGAAGGTGCTTGAGTAGTTGTGGTAGTCACAGAAGGTTTGGAGGTCACAACGGTGGATTCTTGGCTGGTCACTGTGATTTCTGGCACTGACGTAGTGGTTTCAACAACAGTTGTGGTTAAGGTTGTTGTAGGACCAGTGGTGACTGTCTTTGGAGCCGTTGTTGTCCCAACCTCGACTGTTGTTCCTTCAGGAGTGGTTGTCTCAATGGGCTTGGTTGTGGTTCCAACAGTAGTACTTGAAGGTGCTTGAGTAGTTGTGGTAGTCACAGAAGGTTTGGAGGTCACAACGGTGGATTCTTGGCTGGTCACTGTGATTTCTGGCACTGACGTAGTGGTTTCAACAACAGTTGTGGTTAAGGTTGTTGTAGGAGCAGTGGTGACTGTCTTTGGAGCCGTTGTTGTCCCAACCTGGACTGTTGTTCCTTCAGGAGTGGTTGTCTCAATGGGCTTGGTTGTGGTTCCAACAGTAGTACTTGAAGGTGCCTGAGTAGTTGTGGTAGTCACAGAAGGTGTTGATGTCACAACAGTGGATTCTTGGCTGGTCACTGTGATTTCTGGCACTGACGTAGTGGTTTCAACAACAGTTGTGGTTAAGGTTGTTGTCGGACCAGTGGTGACTATCTTGGGAGGTTTTGTTGTCACAACCTGGACTGTTGTTTCCTCAGGGGTGGTTGTTTCAACAGATTTGGTTGTGGTTCCAACAGTAGTACTTGAAGGTGCCTGAGTAGTTGTGGTAGTCACAGAAGGTGTTGATGTCACAACAGTGGATTCTTGGCTGGTCACTGTGATTTCTGGCACTGACGTAGTGGTTTCAACAACAGTTGTGGTTAAGGTTGTTGTCGGACCAGTGGTGACTATCTTGGGAGGTTTTGTTGTCACAACCTGGACTGTTGTTCCCTCAGGGGTGGTTGTCTCAACAGACTTGGTTGTGGTTCCAACAGTAGTACTTGAAGGTGCTTGAGTAGTTGTGGTAGTCACAGAAGGTTTGGAGGTCACAACGGTGGATTCTTGGCTGGTCACTGTGATTTCTGGCACTGACGTAGTGGTTTCAACAACAGTTGTGGTTAAGGTTGTTGTAGGACCAGTGGTGACTATCTTGGGAGGTTTTGTTGTCACAACCTGGACTGTTGTTCCCTCAGGGGTGGTTGTCTCAACAGACTTGGTTGTGGTTCCAACAGTAGTACTTGAAGGTGCTTGAGTAGTTGTGGTAGTCACAGAAGGTTTGGAGGTCACAACGGTGGATTCTTGGCTGGTCACTGTGATTTCTGGCACTGACGTAGTGGTTTCAACAACCGTTGTGGTTAAGGTTGTTGTAGGACCAGTGGTGACTGTCTTTGGAGCCGTTGTTGTCCCAACTTCGACTGTTGTTCCTTCAGGAGTGGTTGTCTCAATGGGCTTGGTTGTGGTTCCAACAGTAGTACTTGAAGGTGCCTGAGTAGTTGTGGTAGTCACAGAAGGTGTTGATGTCACAACAGTGGATTCTTGGCTGGTCACTGTGATTTCTGGCACTGACGTAGTGGTTTCAACAACAGTTGTGGTTAAGGTTGTTGTCGGACCAGTGGTGACTATCTTGGGAGGTTTTGTTGTCACAACCTGGACTGTTGTTCCCTTAGGGGTGGTTGTCTCAACAGACTTGGTTGTGGTTCCAACAGTAGTACTTGAAGGTGCTTGAGTAGTTGTGGTAGTCACAGAAGGTTTGGAGGTCACAACGGTGGATTCTTGGCTGGTCACTGTGATTTCTGGCACTGACGTAGTGGTTTCAACAACAGTTGTGGTTAAGGTTGTTGTAGGACCAGTGGTGACTGTCTTTGGAGGCGTTGTTGTCCCAACCTCGACTGTTGTTCCTTCAGGCGTGGTTGTCTCAATGGGCTTGGTTGTGGTTCCAACAGTAGTACTTGAAGGTGCCTGAGTTGTTGTGGTAGTCACAGAAGGTGTTGATGTCACAACAGTTGATTCTTGGCTGGTCACTGTGATTTCTGGCACTGACGTAGTGGTTTCAACAACAGTTGTGGTTAAGGTTGTTGTAGGAGCAGTGGTGACTATCTTTGGAGGTTTTGTTGTCACAACCTGGACTGTTGTTCCTTCAGGGGTGGTTGTCTCAACAGACTTGGTTGTGGTTCCAACAGTAGTACTTGAAGGTGCTTGAGTAGTTGTGGTAGTCACAGAAGGTTTGGAGGTCACAACGGTGGATTCTTGGCTGGTCACTGTGATTTCTGGCACTGACGTAGTGGTTTCAACAACCGTTGTGGTTAAGGTTGTTGTAGGACCAGTGGTGACTGTCTTTGGAGCCGTTGTTGTCCCAACTTCGACTGTTGTTCCTTCAGGAGTGGTTGTCTCAATGGGCTTGGTTGTGGTTCCAACAGTAGTACTTGAAGGTGCCTGAGTAGTTGTGGTAGTCACAGAAGGTGTTGATGTCACAACAGTGGATTCTTGGCTGGTCACTGTGATTTCTGGCACTGACGTAGTGGTTTCAACAACAGTTGTGGTTAAGGTTGTTGTCGGACCAGTGGTGACTATCTTGGGAGGTTTTGTTGTCACAACCTGGACTGTTGTTCCCTTAGGGGTGGTTGTCTCAACAGACTTGGTTGTGGTTCCAACAGTAGTACTTGAAGGTGCTTGAGTAGTTGTGGTAGTCACAGAAGGTTTGGAGGTCACAACGGTGGATTCTTGGCTGGTCACTGTGATTTCTGGCACTGACGTAGTGGTTTCAACAACAGTTGTGGTTAAGGTTGTTGTAGGACCAGTGGTGACTGTCTTTGGAGGCGTTGTTGTCCCAACCTCGACTGTTGTTCCTTCAGGAGTGGTTGTCTGAATGGGCTTGGTTGTGGTTCCAACAGTAGTACTTGAAGGTGCCTGAGTTGTTGTGGTAGTCACAGAAGGTGTTGATGTCACAACAGTGGATTCTTGGCTGGTCACTGTGATTTCTGGCACTGACGTAGTGGTTTCAACAACAGTTGTGGTTAAGGTTGTTGTAGGAGCAGTGGTGACTATCTTTGGAGGTTTTGTTGTCACAACCTGGACTGTTGTTCCTTCAGGGGTGGTTGTCTCAACAGACTTGGTTGTGGTTCCAACAGTAGTACTTGAAGGTGCTTGAGTAGTTGTGGTAGTCACAGAAGGTTTGGAGGTCACAACGGTGGATTCTTGGCTGGTCACTGTGATTTCTGGCACTGACGTAGTGGTTTCAACAACAGTTGTGGTTAAGGTTGTTGTAGGACCAGTGGTGACTGTCTTTGGAGCCGTTGTTGTCCCAACCTGGACTGTTGTTCCTTCAGGAGTGGTTGTCTCAATGGGCTTGGTTGTGGTTCCAACAGTAGTACTTGAAGGTGCCTGAGTAGTTGCGGTAGTCACAGAAGGTGTTGATGTCACAACAGTGGATTCTTGGCTGGTCACTGTGATTTCTGGCACTGACGTAGTGGTTTCAACAACAGTTGTGGTTAAGGTTGTTGTAGGACCAGTGGTGACTATCTTGGGAGGTTTTGTTGTCATAGCCTCGACTGTTCCTTCAGGGGTGGTTGTCTCAACAGGCTTGGTTGTGGTTCCAACAGTAGTACTTGAAGGTGCCTGAGTAGTTGTGGTAGTCACAGAAGGTGTTGATGTCACAACAGTGGATTCTTGGCTGGTCACTGTGATTTCTGGCACTGACGTCGTGGTTTCAACAACAGTTGTGGTTAAGGTTGTTGTCGGACCAGTGGTGACTATCTTGGGAGGTTTTGTTGTCACAACCTGGACTGTTGTTCCCTTAGGGGTGGTTGTCTCAACAGACTTGGTTGTGGTTCCAACAGTAGTACTTGAAGGTGCTTGAGTAGTTGTGGTAGTCACAGAAGGTTTGGAGGTCACAACGGTGGATTCTTGGCTGGTCACTGTGATTTCTGGCACTGACGTAGTGGTTTCAACAACAGTTGTGGTTAAGGTTGTTGTAGGACCAGTGGTGACTGTCTTTGGAGGCGTTGTTGTCCCAACCTCGACTGTTGTTCCTTCAGGAGTGGTTGTCTCAATGGGCTTGGTTGTGGTTCCAACAGTAGTACTTGAAGGTGCCTGAGTTGTTGTGGTAGTCACAGAAGGTGTTGATGTCACAACAGTTGATTCTCGGCTGGTCACTGTGATTTCTGGCACTGACGTAGTGGTTTCAACAACAGTTGTGGTTAAGGTTGTTGTAGGAGCAGTGGTGACTATCTTTGGAGGTTTTGTTGTCACAACCTGGACTGTTGTTCCTTCAGGGGTGGTTGTCTCAACAGACTTGGTTGTGGTTCCAACAGTAGTACTTGAAGGTGCTTGAGTAGTTGTGGTAGTCACAGAAGGTTTGGAGGTCACAACGGTGGATTCTTGGCTGGTCACTGTGATTTCTGGCACTGACGTAGTGGTTTCAACAACCGTTGTGGTTAAGGTTGTTGTAGGACCAGTGGTGACTGTCTTTGGAGCCGTTGTTGTCCCAACTTCGACTGTTGTTCCTTCAGGAGTGGTTGTCTCAATGGGCTTGGTTGTGGTTCCAACAGTAGTACTTGAAGGTGCCTGAGTAGTTGTGGTAGTCACAGAAGGTGTTGATGTCACAACAGTGGATTCTTGGCTGGTCACTGTGATTTCTGGCACTGACGTAGTGGTTTCAACAACAGTTGTGGTTAAGGTTGTTGTCGGACCAGTGGTGACTATCTTGGGAGGTTTTGTTGTCACAACCTGGACTGTTGTTCCCTTAGGGGTGGTTGTCTCAACAGACTTGGTTGTGGTTCCAACAGTAGTACTTGAAGGTGCTTGAGTAGTTGTGGTAGTCACAGAAGGTTTGGAGGTCACAACGGTGGATTCTTGGCTGGTCACTGTGATTTCTGGCACTGACGTAGTGGTTTCAACAACAGTTGTGGTTAAGGTTGTTGTAGGACCAGTGGTGACTGTCTTTGGAGGCGTTGTTGTCCCAACCTCGACTGTTGTTCCTTCAGGAGTGGTTGTCTCAATGGGCTTGGTTGTGGTTCCAACAGTAGTACTTGAAGGTGCCTGAGTTGTTGTGGTAGTCACAGAAGGTGTTGATGTCACAACAGTGGATTCTTGGCTGGTCACTGTGATTTCTGGCACTGACGTAGTGGTTTCAACAACAGTTGTGGTTAAGGTTGTTGTAGGAGCAGTGGTGACTATCTTTGGAGGTTTTGTTGTCACAACCTGGACTGTTGTTCCTTCAGGGATGGTTGTCTCAACAGACTTGGTTGTGGTTCCAACAGTAGTACTTGAAGGTGCTTGAGTAGTTGTGGTAGTCACAGAAGGTTTGGAGGTCACAACGGTGGATTCTTGGCTGGTCACTGTGATTCTGGCACTGACGTAGTGGTTTCAACAACAGTTGTGGTTAAGGTTGTTGTAGGACCAGTGGTGACTGTCTTTGGAGCCGTTGTTGTCCCAACCTGGACTGTTGTTCCTTCAGGAGTGGTTGTCTCAATGGGCTTGGTTGTGGTTCCAACAGTAGTACTTGAAGGTGCCTGAGTAGTTGCGGTAGTCACAGAAGGTGTTGATGTCACAACAGTGGATTCTTGGCTGGTCACTGTGATTTCTGGCACTGACGTAGTGGTTTCAACAACAGTTGTGGTTAAGGTTGTTGTAGGACCAGTGGTGACTATCTTGGGAGGTTTTGTTGTCACAGCCTCGACTGTTCCTTCAGGGGTGGTTGTCTCAACAGGCTTGGTTGTGGTTCCAACAGTAGTACTTGAAGGTGCCTGAGTAGTTGTGGTAGTCACAGAAGGTGTTGATGTCACAACAGTGGATTCTTGGCTGGTCACTGTGATTTCTGGCACTGACGTAGTGGTTTCAACAACAGTTGTGGTTAAGGTTGTTGTAGGACCAGTGGTGACTGTCTTTGGAGCCGTTGTTGTCCCAACCTGGACTGTTGTTCCTTCAGGAGTGGTTGTCTCAATGGGCTTGGTTGTGGTTCCAACAGTAGTACTTGAAGGTGCCTGAGTAGTTGTGGTAGTCACAGAAGGTGTTGATGTCACAACAGTGGATTCTGGCTGGTCACTGTGATTTCTGGTACTGACGTAGTGGTTTCAACAACAGTTGTGGTTAAGGTTGTTGTCGGACCAGTGGTGACTATCTTGGGAGGTTTTGTTGTCACAACCTGGATTGTTGTGTTTGTGGCTGGTTGTGTGGTTGCACTAGTTGTGTAAATAGTTGTACTGCCTGGTAGTGTCTGTGTTATAGGGGCAATAGCAGTTGTTCCTTGATGGGTGGTTGTCTCAATGGGCTTGGTTGTGGTTCCAACAGTAGTACTTGAAGGTGCCTGAGTAGTTGTGGTAGTCACAGAAGGTGTTGATGTCACAATGGTGGATTCTTGGCTGGTCACTGTGATTTCTGGCACTGACGTCGTGGTTTCAACAACAGTTGTGGTTAAGGTTGTTGTCGGACCAGTGGTGACTATCTTGGGAGGTTTTGTTGTCACAACCTGGACTGTTGTTCCTTCAGGAGTGGTCGTCTCAACAAGTTTCGTTGTGGTTCCAACAGTAGTACTTGAAGATGCCTGAATAGTTGTGGTAGTCACAGAAGGTGTTGATGTCACAACAGTGGATTCTTGGCTGGTCACTGTGATTTCTGGCACTGACGTAGTGGTTTCAACAACAGTTGTGGTTAAGGTTGTTGTAGGACCAGTGGTGACTGTCTTTGGAACCGTTGTTGTCCCAACCTCGACTGTTGTTCCTTCAGGAGTGGTTGTCTCAATGGGCTTGGTTGTGGTTCCAGCAGTAGTACTTGAAGGTGCCTGAGTAGTTGTGGTAGTCACAGAAGGTGTTGATGTCACAACAGTGGATTCTTGGCTGGTCACTGTGATTTCTGGCACTGACGTAGTGGTTTCAACAACAGTTGTGGTTAAGGTTGTTGTTGGACCAGTGGTGACTATCTTGGGAGGTTTTGTTGTCACAACCTGGATTGTTGTGTTTGTGACTGGTTGTGTGGTTGCACTAGTTGTGTAAATAGTTGTACTGCCTGGTAGTGTCTGTGTTATAGGGGCAATAGCAGTTGTTCCTTGATGGGTGGTTGTCTCAGTGGGCTTGGTTGTGGTTCCAACAGTAGTACTTGAAGGTGCCTGAGTAGTTGTGGTAGTCACAGAAGGTGTTGATGTCACAATGGTGGATTCTTGGCTGGTCACTGTGATTTCTGGCACTGACGTAGTGGTTTCAACAACAGTTGTGGTTAAGGTTGTTATAGGACCAGTGGTGACTATCTTGGGAGGTTTTGTTGTCACAACCTGGACTGTTGTTCCTTCAGGAGTGGTTGTCTCAACAAGTTTCGTTGTGGTTCCAACAGTAGTACTTGAAGATGCCTGAATAGTTGTGGTAGTCACAGAAGGTTTGGATGTCACAACAGTGGATTCTTGGCTGGTCACTGTGATTTCTGGCACTGATGTAGTGGTTTCAGGAACATTCATGGTTGAGGTCTTTATTGGTCCCGTGGTAACCACTGTCAGAGGTTCAGAGGTCGAGGTTTTGTGCTCCGTAGGAGTTGTTGTGGTTGCAATTGTGGTTTTCAGTGGTAATGTTGTGCCTACATGAAATAAAAATCAGACATCTTGTCTAAGTAAGTAAAATGTACAACAATCAATCAACTATCAATTCTGATGCAACATTTTAGGTTTCTTTACCTGAAGTTGTTACCCCCCGACTGTGCTAAATGTAAAAGGTATCGTTGTCGGCCAATGGTAGTTGATGTTGAGCAGGGTAGACGATCCTCGTCACATTTCCATTGGCCCCGCACTGAGCTGTAATGCAGTTTCCTAGCCCATCGGTTGTGTTGTAGATGGTTTGCCCATAGTTGTATGTTTTTCCTTCAACCGTGCATGTACAAGCTGCAGATTGAGATGATCAACTTTTAATTGTACCAGCACCCCATGTGACAAACTAGTCTACCATAGCAGTCTTGAGTTTTCAGTGACTCTTCTCGCTCTTAATTTTTTTTGTTGAAGAAACTCATTATTGTGTCAGAAAAGCTAATAAATGTAGTTGAACTGTACCAATTCTGTTCTGATGAATGTTCAGAGATACAACCAGACGCTTGCCAGAAGCTTGTTGATTGCTACCAAATGTGCCTAGATGAAGTGAAAATGACTAAGGGAATCTTAACCAACAATACCATCACTGTGTGTGTAATTTTGACCCAGCAGTTTTATTTTCATATTTCCAAAAGTCTGATAATAAATTCATGACAGACAACATTCATGACATGTTGTTCATGTGATAAAAACACATCTGCTTCAAAAAATCCATCATAGAAAATTACAAGTTCCAGCAGTTTCTGAAGCCTCAAGACTGCCATGATTTATACTCACACAAATGACACAAACAACCACAGACACACACAGAGACACACACAGACACACACACACACACAGGCAGTACACATATTCGCCATCACCCCATAATTCCAGTCACTGAATAAACATGTTTCTGTTTTGTTTGTTTTTGTTTACAAGGTTCATGCCTTGGAATGGCTTAGTTTTCAGTCTACATTGTTGCTTCATTTGGAGTTCCTGGGTCAAAGCAGGAAGATTTTAATGTTATTGCTGATCAGCATATATGTGCATACTTGTTCACATAAATATATAAATAAATTAACATAAACACAGTCAGTGTAAAGGTGTACTTACAATTTACATCGTAGCTGCATGTTATTCCAGAGATTGTACAGGAGCTTTAAAAGAAAAGGACACTACGGTCATTTCAAGATCTCTGTAGTGGGGCAAATATTTTTTTCACAGCACTCTATCTATGATGTTGTGGCTATGAGAGAATCTGTCTGCAATAAAGTGATATTGCAAAGGGGTGTACTTACTCGTGATGTATACTGTATGTAATATTTTTTGTATAGTTCCGTTTTGTTATACTCCAAATTTCTAATTTATTTATTAAATAAAAAATAAAATAAAATAAAAATATTTAGTATCTATAGCAGCCATGTCAGGACGATCCATATAACAAAATACATACTGCCATTTATTGAATAACCTCACAGACAGCATGGCAGCACAGTCTATGTCAAAGCAGGCTCTGTTATAGAAGCTACCTTCCAGTCAGATACCAACAACATAGAAGTGCTGACAGTTGAACTCAGCAGTGCTGTTGTGACACTGTTGGTAACTGCTGTAAGTTACCAACAGCAGACTTCAACTTTCCACAACCTGTCCCTCTTAAGCATGATGAGTCGCAGACCATCACAGGCAATTTCAGCAGCCATAGTGGTCAGTGGGGCTACAGGGACAGTGATAAGGGAGGAAGCTTTAGAGAAATGGATTGATAGCAGCCAACAAAGCCTTATCCATAACCCAAGCTTCTCTCATCCTTAAACATTGTCCACTGGCAAACTAGTTAAGGAAGTCATCATGCCAACACAGTACTCTTCAAAAGGTGCTTTAATTACAGACGGCAGATTAGAATGGATCCACCAAAGAGTTGGAACAGGAGGTGAAATGAATAAGACCAAAAGCTCAGAGTGACAACATATTTGTCAAACTGGTCAAGAAGAGAGCTCATACCACGAGGATGCAGAGAGGAATACATATCTGGTCCTTTCAAATAAAATAGCTAAGGAGTAAGTCCACCATGTTTGAAGCTGACCCCTTCTCTACAGAGACATAAATTAGAGCCATGAAAGATATATCCAAAGAACACCCAAAAACATGGCACTCCCTCACTAAGTCAACTGATATTTCCAAGTGCAGTAAGAAAGCAGGGTCAACGATTGGGAAGTTTCATGGAGATCTGAAAGCTGTTCCCTGCCAGCCCAAAGCTACTGCACATCAAAAAAAAAAGGTGCACATCAATTACTCTTGAATGGCAGAAGCGGAGTCAACTCTCAAACTAAGACCAAATTGGATTGCATGAAATACAGAAGAGACCAAGGTTTCACAAGACCATTTACTTCAGAAGAGCAAGAAGCAGGCATCTCTCCCCTCAAACCAGGCAAGACAATGTGTTTAGACAATATTGCACCGAGCAGATGAAGAACATGTTAAGTGCTACTTGCACTCAGTAACAACTGTTCGAAAATTTGAAGACTTCCCAATATCTGGAAGAAAGCCCATTTCACTGCTGAAGCCAGGGAAAGATCTATCATTTCCTAAGAGCTACAGGCCAATCTTTCTTCTCAGCCACACCTACAAGCTCTCCAAAAACATTAGCCTCATTAAGTTAGTCCTGTCATAGATGTACACCTCATCCCAGAGCAGGCCCCAGCGAAGTCCATAACCAGCCAAGCACTCAACCTCACTTAGCACGTAAGAAAGGTTTTGAGAACAGAATAGTAACTGTTGTGTTTGTTGACCTCTGTCAACTAACACGTCACTTTTAAATCCAATATAACTTTAAATATGTCACTTTTAAATCCAACAGAAAAATTGTTGGGATATTTTAAAGAGAAAGTTTGAGGCGACACAACCCCTCCAGGAAAGACGAGGTTAAAAAAATGGTCTCTCAAGAATGACAAAACATCTCTCCAAAAATGTTATATTCTTTATGTGGAGAAAGATTTAGCCTGTCATTTCAAATAAGACAGACAGGCATGGTGCTGAAATAAATTAAACACTGAAAGGAAGACTTAGTTTTGTTCCATATAGTTCCTTCTGTTTGGCCTGGACTTTTAATATGGTGAATTGAAACTCTAGTTTTTAATTATATTAAGAGAAAATTCTGTTCAACTTAAAGGCAATGCCAATTTCTGTATGGCGATACAATATTGAATCATTTGACAATTAAGTGATATTGCACATGCTTGTATTGAGCTGTGTTGTATTTATGTAGAAAAATAACTGTTGAAATAAATATTTTAATTACTGATAAATACACAGTATACTGTATTCTGTTGCCTACTGTCTTTGTCACACTGAAATGAGGAAGTGAAAAAGTCATGTTAACTTTAAAACAATTGCTGGACATAAAGGTATTCTTCAGTGTATTCCGTGTCATAGATATTTGCAAAGTAACTGACCTAACTAATCTCATTTCTTCCAGTGATCAGCTGAAGGAGGTAGTGGAATCCTCAAATTCACTAAATTAATTTTGGGGAATCTAGTATGCAGGGAATCAGCAACATTACTTATAAACATGGACAAGTCTTTTCAGTATTTTTGCATATATGGTGTACTATACACAGACTGCCTCAAAATTAATCGTGCACTCTGTGTAACAATGCACATCTTTCTGTGTTAACCAGTCATCATCCATGTAGTTGTAGGAAGAAAGACAGAAGTAGACAGCAAATACTTCACATAAAAACAGACGTTTTCTGCAGATATGACATAATTAAGTATTTTCTACCACAAATGATTATGCCCGTTTAAAAGTGTGCACTACTTGTATTTCCCAATTTATGACAATGTCCACCCCATAATCTTCTAGTGAATCTGAATGAAAATCAGCCAAAATGTACTATCCTAACTAATTAAAGTAAGGATACAAACATTAAAAAATAAGTAATATATATCTGTATATATTTCTATGTACTCGTTAATAGTATTTACATCATTGCCCCCCGTGAACTAAGCTCTACAGGGGAAGGTGGCACTTGAACAACAAGACATACCAGTTGTAGCAGTTGTTTGATGGAGCCTCCTCTCCAATGCTGTAATGGATGCCCTTGTCATCATAGCATCCACAATGATCCCAGGTGACACACTTCATAGTGTCTTCATCAAAGTAGGGCTGGCTTGAGGAACACTGTGGATAGCATCCTGCAATACCATCAATTTTCAGTGTTAGTCGAATGGATGCAAAGCTTTTTTTTTCAAAATGCTTTACAAATTGTCTTTCCTTCACCCAATCACATATACTGGTGGCAGGAAGATCCTCACCTTGCCCAATTTGGAGTTCAATTTTTTGCTCAGGGATACGTCTACATATAGACAATAGGAGTTGGGGATCTATCCGCCAATCCTTTAATCAGTGGACAACCCACTCTACCTACTGAGCCACAGCTGTTCCACCAAGGATAGACCTTGAGGAACACAGTTCCTATTTTAGAATAAACTTTAAAAAAAATCATAAAGAAAACTGGTTCTGTTAATAGGTCTGTATTTCACAGACTTACTAATAAAAAAATACAACAACAAAAAAAGCAATCTCTTTTATGTTTTGTCAGATTTTTTTCGTCATGCCTGCGCCTAATATTGGCCCTGCACAGTTCTGTGGTTTTGGGATTGGGAATATCATATGCATGTCATAAAACGACATCAGAAGTACATGTGATCAACATTTCTTTTATCTCATGAACAATATGGCTGAACAGTTGACTCGACTTGCACTTTTTAAACAGAAATTCCACCAGTCTAGAACATTACATGCTAAATGCTTTATCTAATGTAACCTTCCAGATCAGTGATGAGCACAGAGCAGTTTCCTGATGGATTCCTACATGTCTTCATGCAGTTAGCGCCACAAGGTTTGTAATGCCACTCACAGCCACCAGGGGAGTTATAGTAGTCACAGAAAACAGCTGCAAATGATAGAATAAGTCCTTATAAGCTCTGGTGAAAAAGTCAATGACAAAAGTCATTTGGCCTGTGATACAATTACTGATTTTGGTACAGCATCAAAGAGTGCCCCTAATCCCCAAATCCTGTAGTTCCAATTTTCCTGATATGGTTATTTTCCAAACTTACGGCACAGGTTTGGAGTTCTCCAATTAATGCAGGCCCCGGCTTGACTACAAGCTTGGCATAGGCAGCCACAGCAGTGCAGAGACACTCACAGTCCCCACCATTGTCACAAGCACAAGAGTCTCTCACACAAGAATCATAGTATGGACCCAGGGTCAACCTTGACACAGAATAATGTACTTATTAGCAGAAAAGTAAAGGTTAAGGATAACAAAAATTCCATCCTGTGTCAGCAGTAGCACCAGAGGCACTAGTAGCAGTAATCACAAAGTTACTCAACTGGTGCTAATTGTATAAATATTAGGGAGACACTGGAGCTAAAAGATCAGTAGTTAACAAAATCCTAAGAATCCCGCATTTGGGATATGGATATCTAGTCCAAATATTTGTCCATTTGGCAAGTAATGGCTATGATAACTCTGATAGACCAAAGCTTCAAATAATCAATGACTAAGTGCTTAGTGTCCAGAAATGTGCACAGGCATTTAGAGGAATGTTGCCAATCTGAAACAATGGCAAACAAGCATAACTCTGGTGAAGCCCAAAAATTGAAATGTAATTGGCCTTATCTAGTTTTATATGTAAAAATAGTGGTATAATAGAAAAGAATTACAAAGTATGATGTACTTTTTATTAATATATTTTCTAGCGTTAATATTACACGTTGATGAGACTCATTGACAATACTATGCACAGATATGCTATAATATGCTGTCCATTTAATACTGAGTGAAATATTTATTTGTAATTACTTACTACGTTCAGTTTTTTAAAAAATACCTCTTAGACAATTAACATATTTTACATTAAACAGACTGCCACTTCCTATAAACAGAAGTGAGTACAACCCTTTATGACATTATTTTGAAATTTATTTATTCAAAATTCTATCATTTTACAGTAACTGCATATTTCTAAGTTAAGAACTAGGGTATTTTTCTCCTCTGTGGATTTAAAAAAAAAAAATCCATTTACTATATTAAAAATGCACGTCTGTACTCCTTTCATTTCTGAGATTCAGATCATTTATCTTTTCCATATTTCCATCTTTACCTTCAACATTATTTCTAGTGAAGTCACTCATCCTGTGCATAGAGGATACCAGTGTTGTTGTACTTTTAGACAAATTTTACAGCTACACTTTGCTTCTGGGTTTATATTACTCTGTAAAATACCACAAAGGTTTTCTTCAGATACAGGTCAGGTAACATATTTGACCAGGTAATAATTTTCACTTCTTTCTTCTTAGAAACTTTTTAGAGATTCTTCGCAGTGTGCTTTGGATGGGTATCATTCTGGAATTTTCTTATTCTGTCAATTTCTGCAGACTGGGAGCCATCTTGTCAGTCAGTAATGCAGTATGTCCACAGGCATCAGTGGTACTGTGGATATACTACTCTTTCTTGGTCTCATCCTACTAGAGAATGAGCTTCCAATATCCATCAAGCTTCTTTTCATGTTCTTTACTAAAATTTCATCTTGCAGTTTTTTTTTGACAAAGCAAAAACAAAGTTTTTTCTTGGGCACCATCAATACACAGAGACTGATGGTATAAAATGTCCTTTACAATGTTGGGATAGTGTCACAGTGTGCCATGGCATAGGCCCCATCTTTGTGTTTTACTGAGGTATGAAAAAGTTATAAAAATGTGTATGACATTATTTTTATGTAGCTACAACAGCAAAAAAAATCTTCTGGAGATGCCCTTCTCCTATATTTACCCAGTGTTAAAGACAGAGAAGTAATAAAATGTAAAACATTCCGCAAAGACCATGGCAGACAAAGCGTTGGTGTTTCTGTATGTGAGCATGTGGATATGTGAATATGTTCGCCATCACTATGGTTACCTGTGAATGACAGCTCTGGAAGGTGGTACTTGTGATGATGCTACACTGTTTCTGAGACCATGCTGCCCGGTAAGCCATTAGAGGTACAGGGGTCACTGACCATTGCAGCATTTGGGCAGCTGCCTGACACTTTCCAACTGTTGCCAAATTGTAGAACGTCTTCCACTTTCTCCTGTGAGCGTGTGGTGAAGTCATTCCTACCATTACCATCATAGTTTCCACACAGACCACAGACTTGACCCTGAGAGACAAGAGAAAAGCAAGAGCAGAATTTATTGCCATTCGTGGATGGTGAAGATAGACAATAAGTGGCCTAATCTAGTCAAAGTAAAATTTACCATAAAGGCTAACATAACAAACCTTCCCTGTTCCATTTGTCACATGCTCATAGAACTAGAGTTATGTCCAGTAACTACTATTTGTCATTGTTTTTACCACCCTTGGAGTCATACACTCCAATGCAAACAAACAGGCTTAAATGGCTGATTAGGGGGCTGTTCCTGTAGGTGTACACGCACAATTTTCCGGGAGAATTTGAAAGTATGTTACAATTTGCATCAATATGTTGTTAAAATGTATTGCAAGCTTCTTTGTGGAACAAATGTTTTGATGTTCCTGTGAAAATTCTGCTAATGTACATGACAATAAGCTAGTCTGAAATGAACTGGATTAACCAAGTATATTTAGCATGTAAAGCTTGTTGCCAATTAAGACCAATACAAACTTGATTACTTACCTGGAATTGTGAGCTGGTTGTGATGAAAAGACTGGTCTTCTTGTCCCACACAAGCACAAGTCCAGGCTTGATTGTCACCACCAGGTAAATACCCATTTTTTGCACTTGAGTGGAGTGCTGGATGCTCCCCTTTGTCACCTGGAATTCCTCATCATCAAGTTGGTATTCATTATCCTGTGGGCATCAATAACAAATAACCAGACATTTATTTCTGTACCATTTAGGCGAGATGGTACAAATAAACACTTGCTCAGTGAACCTTAAAAGTTAAATGCTATTTTGTGAAAGGGAACTCTGGTTCCCTAAAAGCTGGGGTAAAAAACCTGCCACTGACTCTCACTTTAGCTGTTTCACACACAGCTGCAAACTGTTCCAGTGCGTGCCAAAGGTAACGGTCTATAGGTAACAGTACCATGTTGTCTGCAAAAAAGCAGAGACTCAAACCTGACGTTCCCAAACTGGACACCCTCCTTACCCTGGCTGCACCATGACATCCTGTCCATGAACACTACAAACGGGACTGGAGACCACGGGCAGCCCTGGTGGAGTCCAACACCCACAGTTTCTTCAGGCTCTGTCTCCTCAGCAAAGGATGTGTTGACCCGCTTTAAGGAATTCCTTGAAGTACTCTTACCACCACCCAACAATGTCCCAAGTATGGATCAACAATTCTTCCCCCACAGTTTGGGACAAGCCCTGCCTCCACTTCCTGAAGTGCTGAATGGTTTGCTCAAAGTCAACTGAAAGTGTTTCTCTACAGCCTCTCAACTCCTCTCACACACAAGTTTTAGCTTCTGCAACAGCTGCAGCACTTTTGGCTGACTGATATATGTCTGCTGTATCAGTAGAACCTTGAGCCAACAAGGCTAGATAAGCCTCCTTCTTCAACCTGATGGCCTTTGTCACCACTGGTGTCCACCTGGTGGTTTTCAGGTTGCTGCCGTGACAGGCACCAGAGAAAGAAACAAGGGTGGACTCTGGAATTAACATGATTTTCAACGTGCAATGACTGATCAAAACTCATACCAAAGTTTCTGAGACTCCTCCTTAGGGGAAAAGAGAAGAACCCCATACACTCAGCCACATTAGAGGCTATGCTCTCTGGACCAATAATTGAAACCTCAGTTTTTCTGGATTAAGCTATAGGTAATTGTTTGTCATCCAGTCCTTAACAGCTAGCAGACAGGTATGCAACACTTTCAACTTTTCTATCTGTTCAGGTTTAAATAAGAAACACAGATGTATGTTGTCAGCATGGCAGTGGTACAAGATGTCTTCACATTTGCACATAGCCTGATGTAATGGAAGGAGATGTAAAACGACTAATATTGAGCCCAAGACAGATTCTTGAGGCACACCACAGGACAAGATAGCAGTATCAGAACTGTAGGGACAAAGTGACACTTAAAAATTCATCAGAAAGATAGGAGGAGAACTAGTCTAAAGCACTGCCAGACACACCTACCCATTGGCTAAGTGTCTCGATCAAAATCCTGTAAGCAGTGTCAAAAGTGGCACTTAGACCAAAACTGAGCATTCACCTGCATCAGAGGACATTACTATGCCATTGGTAATTCTTAGACAGGCAGATTCTGTAGAATGCAATTTGCAGAAACCAGACTGAAATTTATCTAAAATGTTATGTTCCTTCAGGGCATCAGTGAGCTGATTCACAGCTACTTTTTCAAGAAGGCTGGGTAGTCTGAGCTGCTGCTTGGTGCATAAGCATCAACAACAGTCAGAGTTTGAGCCTCTTGTTTTCTAGGGAAAACTCCAACAAGGTAGCGCTCAGATGGGGCTTGTGAGTGTTTCTGTAGCCAGCCAGTGCCTCTCATCCTTGGCAACATTGGAGAGGGTCCAGTCCCTGTCCAGTACTTTTGGTTTCATAACCCTTGCCGTGCGTGAAAGTGAGCCTAACTAGTCAGCATCGCTCCACTTCCCACACCAGCTGAGGTTCATTCACCACCGGTGGGGTGGACATTACATGTCACCACAACCAGTCTACACCATCAATGGTCGGCTCATCTATGTGCCTTGCCCCTGTCCACTAACTGATCTGCATAGCACCCAACCCCAGTTTCCATCCCTGAAGGTAGTGGGCCCACTGGGTAGCGGCCCAAAGTTGCTGTTTTGGGCTGTGCCTGACCAAGCTCCACAAGGCAAGGCTCGGCCACCAGAACGCTTGCTGGTGAGCTCTCCACCTGGAGCCAGGCCAAGATTTCCCTTTGACAGCTGAGGAGACAGCTTTCCTTTTATCATTTTAACTGGGGTTTTGTGCAGCATTGTGGACATAATATATGTATATTTATAGTGATATTTGTGAAATTTGAGCTTGATATATCAAATATGTTTTGTTATATAAAAACCTAATTTAAATTGCCCTTTCGACCCACAATTAGCAATTTTCATGCCTTGACATATATTTAGTGGTAATCTGAGGTATTTTGTGTGCAAGACTTTGGTGATACACCTATTCTTATGATCGTTGTGGATTGGGAATAAACTTGACCCTCAAGACCAAATTAACCAGCTGCAGAAAGTTAAAGTGTGAATGCAAGTGTATTTATACTAACTGTTTAAGCATTTTTAAGCCTTCAAGCATTTCTTCCAAGCATCGGTTCCAAAAGATAGAAGGGTAATGCACTGAACTGATGTGTAATGTCTAAAAATACAATCTGTAATATATAATATCTGAGAATGATGTTATTGCCTGTGTATTAGTTATATTTAAAGAACCATTTTATAACTCTGTTGAACTTATTAGGATATCTAACAATGTTTTTGTGGTACAGCTTTTTATACCTGTTTATCAGTAATAAAAATTTGAAAAAAATCATTTATTTTCCTTTTTATGACCAAGTATTGCATATTTAAAAAGTATTCTGTATGTTTTATTCATAATATTGTGATGTGCAACTACATATGGTTGAGAAAATATAACTAGTTTATCAATTAATTTGTTAATGTGTGCTTAAAGATGAACTTTTTACGATGGATTTCTTTTATATTTCAACTCTACCATAATCAGATTTTTAGATCTACTTGTCCAATATTGCAGATTCTGAATTGTAGGCATGATGAGGACAGTAAAAAAACAGCAAAAAAAATTCACTCTTTATATTTTTAATAGTTCTTAAGATACTGTTGTTTAAACATGGTCTCAAATTTACAAGGAGCTAGAAACATGCTGCAAGTGGGTCGACGGGCAATTGAAAAAAAGATTATTTTGGAAAGTACTTGACAGAGCACTCGAAACTTTAATAGACATCATTTGAAATATCGACAGTTTATGATTAGTTTCAAGCAAATCAGAGATGGTCGAGCAGAAGCCCCCTTATGATTTCAGATGGAACAACCCTAAAATTATTCTTAAAATCTATGCTCCAATTCAAGTCAAATTTCAATTTAATGTGACTCATTTTTGTTCCCCTACTAGATACATCATTTTAAAATTGCTCGACAAGGTCTATCAGTCATGACTGAAAAAGTTTAGCAATCAGAAATTAATAACTTGCTGTCTTTACTTCAATATTAAATTGATATTTGGATCCAGTGCTTGTGGCAGAACATGTGCACAGTGCATGTTGTCTTTACCTGCAAAAAGATCTTGATTGTCTTGGAGCACGTGGTTCCTGTGTTTCCACATGGTACATTCTCAGTGTTAATTCTGAAGGTTCCATTGCTCTGATCAGTGCCACAGTAGTCCTGGGTAAAAGACAGTTATAGATGCAGTTACTCCAAGTTATAGTCTTCAAACTTTTAACGAAAACAAGCTTCATTATTGACAGCTACTGCTCTGCATTTTTTTCTTCTTCTTTCTTTTCATTTTCACACAGTGGATGCCTTTCTATAAATGCGTTTTTGTTGGCTGTGGCAGATATGTTTTAAATATTGTAGAGGTATTAAATAAAGAAGGAGCAGCCACTGAGCTTTTTGATGAAGAAGTGCAGATGGCAGACTGTACACCTTTTATTACGTCAGTAAATTAACCAACTTTATTGTTGCATTCAAAACTACTCAGACTGTGGGCAGCATGCAGAAACAGGTTTGTTTAGCTGCACAGTAAACAGATGCACGAGTTGCCCTTCTGTTGTGTTTCTAATGGATTGCCTCCTCAAGGACTGCCTTTTTTTATCACAAATCCCATTACCCTGGTTGCCACAATTTTTTGCCAAGTCAGCCATGACTTAACATTGAGACATCTAAAAGTTTACGACTTTAAACTTTGTACTTGTGTCTAGCTTCCACTTTACCTGGAGGAGTGTGTATTCACACTGTCCATTGAAGTCGAACCTCTTATCATCAAATGTGATGTAGTGACCATCGCCATAGATTCCACAAACTGCATCACACACATTTGTGGTACATCTAAACTTCCTTTCACTGCAGACACTAGAGAGACACACACACCAAACACAAATTATCGAACACAATTCGGAATTATTAGTAATATTTATGCACACTGAAATATAAAAATGCACTCTACTCTGTTAATATAGTACGTGTGTGCCTACCACCAGGCACCAGGACCGTGGTCCTAATAAATCTTTAGCGTGTGGTATTACTAGAAATTGGTGAACTGTTGCTTAAATTTGTCTACTACTACTTGTTTATACTTCCTGTAATTCATTGAAAATAATGTTATCACTAAGACCTGATTTAATCAAAGATAAACAAAGCAAATGTGTCAACTACTTCTACACAGCATGTCTATTTGAATACATGAAACAAATGATTAAACTATCTACAGTCAGTGCTTTTCTTTTTGCATACTTTACAGTGTTGTAGATTTCATTTTTTAATTAATAAAAATCAGCATTTCAGTGGAAGGCAGGTTTCTAGAATTTTTTTGTAAATTTTATAAAAACCTAAAACTGAAGTGTCTCACTGACAAAAACATTCAGACCCCCAATTCAGACCCTTAATTTGGCTTATTTCACACCTGGAATTGGGCAAACTATCCAGTTCTTTCTCACTGAACTGCCATCCTGAGGTGTCTCCACAGATGTTCTGTAGATTTAAGTGTGGGCTTTTGGCTGGGGAATAATGAGGTAATAATGACAATAACAACAACCTATTTTGTGCATGTCAGGGCTACACTAACTGGACACTGGCTGACACAGCTGTGTACTTGGATGTTGAAAGGAATACATATTTATTTCCTGTTTGGGCTTTTTGGTGGTGGATGTTTCCTGTTAAAGGTGTCCACATTCTGAGGCCAGAGGAGCTAAAAGGAACCGACAGAGAAGCTAAAGGATCCGCTGGTCGGACCCAGAAAAAACAGAACATTTAGAAAAGAATTTTACAAGGTGTTGGGAAACCAACAGGCAGAGCGGAAAGCAGAACATCAGTCCGTCCTGTTGTTCATATTATTAACTGTTCAAAAGAGTCGTATTGTCTTATAATAAAAAGACTGAGAAGTAATACTTAGGCTTGTGACATCCTAAAACAACAAAACCTAATGGGGGGTCTATATGTTTTGCATAGTATTTTATATATTGTTTATATACTGATGAAAATTTGTCTAACCTATAACCAGCTAATGGTTTTGACTGAAGTCTTTTCCTTCCTTCTTACACACACACACACACACACACACACACACACACACACACACACACACACACACACACACACACACACACACACACACACACACAGTGGTGAGTTTGTACAAACCAGGTGTTGCAGTCCACCATCAGTGTCTCTCCAGGCTGGTAGAGCTTTGAATTGTGCACACATGGACAACTGGTCTCATTAATACAGCCTCCTTTTCCATCTGACAACAGGCCATCCGGGCACCTGCAGCCTGATATACATTCTGTGCTGATCTGTATCCAATCAAAGTAGAGGGCAAGAAGATTCAAAAAAGGTCCGCTCATGCATTTCTATGTGTCTGACAGAACTGGCGTAGCTTTGCTGTACTTACACAAGGCATGTCCAGGGTACTGCAGCTCTTCTGGCACTCAGTCCCAGTGGTCCCTGGTTGAGCAGTGGAGCAGTTGACGTACACCATGGGAGCAACACAACCTTGTGACCCTGGGAAACAAATACCAAAACCAGATTTTGAGAACTTCATTGGTATGATGAAAGGTATTATGACCATGTCAAAATTTAAGATGTCTTATGCACAGTTTCATTCACAATTCCTTGGAATTTAGCGTGAACAAAAATTTTTCGGACTAAAAACTTCATTAGCTGGAAGAAATGTATGTGCATTGTCAATGGCAATGTAAATGGATTGTCAGTGTGACGTGTATTGTAAAGGGTTTAACAAAAAATGTTTTCATAATTCACAAGTGTAGATTAACCATGTTAGCAATCTCCTGATGGTATCTGAATTATAGAAATTTGAATATTTGTATTTGGAAACTTACCTAGTTGTGTTCCTCCCGAACAGCTAAGAACTCCCTGTCTGCAGACACTGTAAGAACATGTGTGGGTACGTCAGAAACACTGTTAATTTCAAATAGTATGCTAAAATCATTCGATACCTGACCTAGATAGACACACAAAACTCCACCCTGTAAATATTGGATGCACACCAGATATCTGAAAATTCAAGTTAAGCTAAAAAAAAACTTTAATTCATGACCAAATACCTGCAATATTATTAACGTTGTCATCGTGACTATCTCAAAACACCTCTGGAAAAAATTATTTCCTTTGCTGTGGCTATTTGTACAATAATAATGCCGGTTTTTCATCTTCACGTGAATTTTCGGACTTTTTAGCAGCGTCTTCTTCATGTCCATCATGTCCATAAACCAAGTCTTAGATAAACACTTCCCGTGCCACCGGAATGGTTACAAAATAAAAGCTCGAAACATTAACAAATACGCCTTCAAAATAAAAGCATGGAGGGAAGGTTATTTTAACACTAGCAAAACAAAGTGTTGCCAAATTGATGAACTGATCAACAAACTTCTATAAGAGTAATTTACACACAATTCGGCATCTATACATAACATGCGCATGCATAACGCATGCCTGTGCTCAGCACAAGGTCATTTTTTATTAAAGATTTCATCCATCGGAAATGATACATAGACCGAGCAGCCTTGGCGGACTACTGCTCTCTCTGAGTGCTTTTCTTGTCAATGTTTTTTTGTGTGTGTGTGTCTAGGAAAAGCAGATAAAAAAAATTACATGCTCTACTTCACTGGTAAGTTTATGATGTTTTCCAGTGGGCAAATCTTGTGAGGTACAGTCATTTTTTTAACCAACCCCGTAGTTAATTGACATCCTTTCCTTCATTCAGGTTATTCATTGCTGCATAGTAAATACACTAAATAGCAAGTATGTGGAAATATTTTAGATAATTCTGATAAAAGCAGCTATGAAGTCAGATTAGGTGTGAAGCGAACATTACATTAATTCAACTTATGTATATTTGCTTTCTGTACATACAAACAGTAGGGAAAAAAACTTCAAGATTTAGTTAAATTGTTTTTAATTTAACTAAAGTGTAAAGATAAAAACTTCATGTTATGTTTCACTCATTACTCTGATTGTTTTAATGAATATCTGTTTCATTCAGAGTAAATTATTTAAATGCCTCGACTGACCAATCAGGAGTTAAATATCCTGCAGGGCAGGAACTGCTCACAGTTCAAATATTTTACCTCTGAAGAACATTGGTAATAATGGTGTTTTTTCTGTCTCTACAGCCCAGTGCCAGGAAAGCTAACACTGATGAATTTCATGACTGTATGCACTTAAATGTACACTTTACCATATCCTAGAATGACAATGTTAGCATAGCACCAACCACAACACTTGTAGCCTGCTCCCATTAGATCCATCACACTGACTTAAAACACATTTTGAGAGTGACTAAGCTACAAATATAGCTAAAAGACCTGTACTACTACCATACATGTAAACCATCATTGCAGTTATATCTAAATCCTCAACAATGAAGAGATTATCACTGATTAGAAGCATGATCAATTCCAATCTTCTTTCCCAGGACAAGTGATTTTTGCGCTTGGGAAAGTGAAAGATAAATTCACTTGTCTTCACTTGCATCAAAAGGTTTATTTCAAGCCTTGTATTTTGTTTTTACCATGTGGTGCCACTTCTGCTGATACTCTGTCCAGAAGGAATAGTGGTGTCTCTATCATAGCATGGACAGTTTCCACTGGACACACAATGGCCCTCTTCATTCATGTAGGTTCCTTCGGCACAGCCACATCCATCCACTGGGGTGATGTTAGCCTGGCAGGAATGGTCAGTCTGGCTGAGGGAACGGCAAGTACGATGGCAGCTGGTCATGTTGTAGGCATACACTGTTTCTGCTGGACATGTTTTAAATTTACCTGTTGGGAAAGATGAGTGGCATTAAGAGAGTACCTCTTCCACAGGAATCTTATGGCTCGTTTTGGTACAGTAAACTGACATGCTCCCCTCCAAAAATATTGGAATAGTATTTATTTTTGTTGTAGACTGAAAACATCGGGTTTGACATGGGACAAGAGATCAATAATTCATCTTTTATTTCCAGGTATTTACATCTGGATCTCATACACAACTTAGTACCTTTTGTTTGAACACATTTTTCATACTGTTGGAGAGGAGTGTATATCAGTGCTGATGACACTAGATATATCACAACAAAACCAATAATTTTGCTTGTCATGTGATTAATTCTTTTCTTCTCATTTTTACCATATTTATAATTTTGCTCTACAAGTGCTATGAATTTTGCAAAATCTCATAAAGTGTGCTTATATTGCTGGTGTAGCATGTGAACAACTGTTTGTTACAAACCCAGAATCTCTCTTGTACAAATGTAAATTATAAAAAACATTCTCCTTTAAGTTTTACTCACCACAAATGGTTGTCCTCCAGTCACTGAGGTGGATTCCTGCCGCTGAGCAGGCGAAGACGTATGATGAGACTGCAGCACACATGCAGTCTTCACTTTTTTCACAGTTACAGCTGTCATACATGCAGTTCTTTGGGAAGACACAGTAGGCATGGAAAGATTACCAGGAGGTTAGAAAGTTTGTTTGTCATTGAAGATCGTGTGGGCAAACTTACATCTTTGTATGTTTCAGGCCGAACGACAGAGTGGCAAGGAGCAAACACTCCCTTGGGATCAGTTAGTTTGGAGCACCAGAACTGGGCATAAGTCTCTGAGACACAAAACCATGGAGAAATGAATGAACAGCACATGAAAATGACTAAATGAACCTAAAATGTGGAATGGTAGCATTTTAAATAAAACTACATGACATTTCACATTTTACATGACATGATATGACATCTCATTAAAGGTAAGACTCTGTTTGTACCCTTGCTGATGCCCTGGCTACAAGGGTTTTCAAAACGTGCAGTGATATCAGGGCAAATGGCTTTGGTTTTCCAAGTATTGGCGAATGCTGCAGCGGTGCCCTCCACCAGTCCACTCTGCCCCACGAAGTCATCATTCATTTTGTCGTTGAAGTTTCCACACAAACCTGTTGGATGAGATGGCACATAATTACACAGATACAAACATTTAATGACAGCTGAAGAGGTCCTACCTAAATGCAAGATTTAGTGGCACATAATTGGCAGAAGCCTATTCCATACACTGAAACAATAATGTAGAGGTATACCAGAGGTTGCTCCTTTGAGTGACGTATCAGCTGAAATGAACACCTGCATCACTGGCGACAACTGGACCGTCAGTTGAATGCCCAAGTTGGTGGTTACGTGGATGTAGAAAGAAGACTGCTGAAAGGCACTCAGCTCAGCTGCAGCGGTCAGAAGACGTTAAAAAATGAGTATTACATCCGTTTGTCCAGCCAGTCACAGGAAATATGCATGTGATGATGATGTGTGCACATAAAGCTTGAGACTTCTAAGATTGTAGCCATTCTCATGTTTATCTGCTGATCTTTGCTAGGGTTTATATGCATCAATGTACATCCAAGTCATCAGTACTAATTCAAAATTCTAATCACGTTATTTTTTAGTTCTGCACACACTGAAAAACTATGAACTGACTTTGAAGCCTTTTTTCAGTTTGTTTGTAGTATGCTGTCTTTGTTCTGTAATATGGAAAAAAAAAACATTTGAAGTAACTCACGTGTAAACAGTGGAAGCTGAGAAGGAATCTGGTTTACAGTGACCTTTCCAGATGCCAGAATTCGTACCTGCAACTTTGTAGAAAGATGCATTTTATATTATACTCAAGCATGAGTTTATCAGTATTCACAAATACTTCTTGGATTTGGTTTAAAGTCAGACCATGTTGGTGAGGACAGAATAGTATCAATATTATCTGGTACGACATCAGTCAGAAAACTCTAATACCATTGAATTTGTGATGTAAGAATAATCATTTTTGGCACACTTTTCCAGGGTTGTTTGAGCATTGTACTGTAGCCCCTTTCAGATATGTGACATGGAACATTGCTGGTTTATTGAATCCATATAAAGGATGATATTCTGTCATTAAGCTTCTGTCATACATAGGCCTCTTATCCGTTAATGTTCCTCATAGAGCGCAATCACGTTGCCAGAGAGCACTGCGTTACGCACCTGATGTTTGTTATTCACACAAGACCAATCAATCCACCAAGTGATGTAAAAACATAATAATACAATAAAAGACTTATTTGAAACTAATAGCAGCTGATCAAAGTCTCCAAAGTGAAAGTAGAAGTCCAGGATTCAACCCCCTGACGACTGCAATGTGACAAAATATGAAATTGCAGCTGATAAACTGACTCTGTGTGATAGCTCACCTGTCTGAGGTGAAGAAAATTCACAGCTACTGGTATAAATTATAGTTAAACCTAATTAATGAAGTTACTTCTGTTGCTTTATGTGTAAATACATGCAGCTCTCTCTCTCCTTGGAGACACTCATGGATGTTACAGCTGTCTGATGCTGCAGGGTTGTGATAAACTAAGAAGAAATAGTACTAAACAGCTGGAAAATAAACTGTGATTCTGTGTATCACAGCTCATCTGCCTAATCTGAAGATATGTAGACCTATGCAGTGTGACCTGCTGTTGGACCCTGATCTTGACTGATCTGCTCTCAGCAATAATTTATAATTAGAAGAATTTTGCTAGCTACCAATGCTGTTGTTCAATGTACAAATGTGCACCAGTCTCTCTGTGGAGACGCTCATATGGATCCTGTTGCTGTCTGATGCTGCAGGTATTAAAAAAGTCCGAGCCAACAGTTCCAAACAGCTGAAAGAAACAAACTTCAGCGCCTCTTAACATCTTGTGGAGGAAAACACTCGGATTGCATTCTTTATTGGTGAGTGTCATTATTCTTTAGTTAGTGTCTGTTTTCATAGCAGTAAAGTGTTATTATTATAATATTGCATTTTGTTGTCTAATAGATTTGAAATTGTAGAGTAATTTGAGTGAAAAGAGTGTGATTCTGGTACCCAAACTGTGTATTAAGTGTCTCTGTGTAATGTCTTCTGAAGTGATGGAAACACAATTGGATATAGATCTCTATGTCTGGAGCTTACCTTAGGACTGCTGTATAAAACCAGAGTTACAGCTCTCAAGCATGTCCTCGTGTCAGCCATACCGCACTTCTCCAGGTCCGCCAACACAGTGTACAAAGTTCCATTACTCGGCTGCAACACACATTTAGTCAAAGGAAGTCAGCAATCACAAACATTAATCTGATTTGGGACAATTATTTCTGTTCACTTATGCACTCGTATCATATAGCCATTCTCCATGTCGATGGATTATCGATCCATGCTTCTAGCTGTGTGTACTACCTGAGCCAGAACATAGGTGCAGTCCCCATGGAAGGTGTAGACTTTTCCATCAAAAGTGTTGATATGTGCCCCTCCTTCCACAGAACAGGTTCCTGGACAGTTCTCCTCCTCACACTTCCACTGACCACTGTCACACATGCTGTCAGGACACAAACGTACACACACATGTAAACATCATAATACAGTTCTATATACATAACTTGATCATTTATGGGTCATTCCATCTTCAATCATCACAAAATGCTGCTCGGCCATTAATGATTTGCTGGAAATTTTTATAGCATAAAATATTCATGTTTAGAAAGATATTTGTAAAAGTTTAGCTTGATATATTAAACTCTTGTGGTTTTTAAAGAAGACAGTTGACACAGCTTTGGCTATTGAAATGTAATGAAAAGTCTCATCTTTCAGCACACATTAGCATAGAAACTGATCATCAAATTAGTGATGACTGAATAAAAGGCCCCTCATGATTCGACATGGAATAGCCCTGATATGGTGAAAATTATGTCAATAGTATAATCTCACCATAATTATGATATAAAGCTTTGGACTGAACTAAATATATCAAGGGGAATTATTTTGCCTGGAATCCTGCATCATTTCCTGTCAGAACTCATATGTTTGCTAGAGTGAAGAGACTTAAATACGCAGATTATGAGGAGAAACATATGAGCAATAGAAGCCCTTCATATGCTTGCTACCTGTAGCTACTTCGGAAAACTATCCAAGCAAGCCACATTTGCACATAACGTGTAGAAAGGATTAAGCAATACATGTGTTCCTTGATTAGCTTCTCTACTGTTTTTAGTAAGGCACATTCAAATTAGTTTGGTGCTTATGATTGCACTTATATTTATTTGTATTTAGAAAATCTTTATTTTACCAAGATCCGCAGCGGTAGGAGAATGACTCTCCTGACTTGTAAATTTTGTTGTTGTGCAGACATGGACACTGAGTGACTGGAACACAACCACCGTGACCAATGTCATCGAAAACCATTCCTGAGGAGAAGAAGCAAAACAGCGATCATTATGTTTGAGTTTGTGCTTGGGAAAGGAATGGCATTGTGTATATTTTGCATATAGTATATAAAGTGCAAAGTGTGTGCGTGGATACCAGTAGGGCAACTGCATCCATCATGGCAGTGACTGTCACATGTCTGGCTGGCCTGGGGGTTGGAGCAAGTGTCAGGACAGGAGCTGCTACACTCCAAGAACTCCATGTTGTATGGACATTCTTTGTCTGCGGAAACAAGTTTGAATGATGCTGTACTACTGACAACTATACAATTCTGATAAATGTAAGGAAAACAACACAAATTACACAAGGCCAGAACATTCAAATTGACAGGTTATGACTTCTCTTACAGCAAAAAGTTTCATTCCTCCACTGCTGAGGCTTGCCACCTGCATGGGTACACTGCCTGGAAAACTCTGAGATGGTTTTGCACATAACGGAGTCAGTATTTTCTGTGGAGTTGCACGTATCCGCCATGCAGGCTTTACTGAAGGATCCCACATCAAGTAAGTTTTGGCAACTTTGGAATGGTGCACTGGAGAGGGTCTGGTCACACAATTGCTGAAAAACATACTTCAGTGTAAAAGATACAACCTAAGAAAATTCTATGTGTTATGCAACAGTGTGAACACTGCCAGTGCCACAAACTGGACAATGGATTATTGACATAGAAATAGTAGAGAATCTTAGATCTAAAATCTTCATTTTACATGGCATAACATCTAGTGTTGTGAAATGCTTCAAATTCGTCAATGTTACGGATTATTTCCATGTTTACATGAAGATTACTAACTACATACAGGTGACTTCTCTGATGCTTTCAGCGACATACAAAAATCACAGCTAAAGCACAAATAGAGGCAAGCAGTAGTGGACTGGACCCTGTGATCTGTAGGGGAATGTTCAAGCCACCTATACTGTGTGATGGGGAGGTACTGCAGGTCCTTCAGGAACATGAATGAACTTCAGCATGTTTTGGACTGTTACTCTTATCTTATGTTATCTTATCTTATCTTATCTTATCTTATCTTATCTTATCTTAAGTATTGTACTGATCTACATCTGTTAAAAAGGTGTAACTACTACCTTAAATGCTAAAGTTGTGGCACATATAAGACAGTATAGCACTTCTTACCCTTTACATGTGTAACCTCACAAAATGACAAACTATGCTCGGAGTATGATGAAGAGTAAGGAGTTACCTTATCGCCACAGCTCAGGTTCGGGTTCTGATCCGGCACCTCACAGCTCTCTGTGGGCCCGTTTACCTTGTGGGTCTCTGCATAGTCTGCCACAGATAGTGGAGCTCCTGCAATGCAGTTAATCACACAACAATGGTCATTGTGATTTTTCAGCCCAGAATCTTGTGCTTACATCAAAATCTGCAGTATTTTTGCAGAAAAAATGCTTTTTGGATTGTGTTTTTGGGTCAGTTTATTACAAACTATAGGAAAGTTAATTTAGGGTCGTGCAGAAACTGAAGAAAGAAAATAGGAAAGAAAATGTCACAATGTTCACATGCATGCTTCCAGTTCTTCTCTTCCTGAGTAAATTAAATTGACACAGGACAGCAGAAATTCATGTGACTGACAGGAATGATGTATTTAACTCTCCAAATCAATACAGTTCAGTTTTAATCTTGAACTGGTTCTTTTTTGAACAATAACTGGCCTGGATTTGAAAAGATTAAGATGGATAAAATAAATACAGCCTCTTATAGTGGGAATATTGGTTCTGTTCATTAATAATTTATTCACTGATTCATGAAATCCATTTTTGTTGTCTGTATTGTTTAGCTTTCTTTTCTTTTCTTTTTTTTTTAACAGAACTATAATCTACAGCATATTATCCCAAACTAATACCAAGCAGGATCTTACCATCTTTCAGGAACTCATTGGATACACCATCAAAGTTTCCACAGAGTCCACATGTCTGGTTGTGATACTTGTGACCTATTTCAATCTGTGAACACATCCCAGATATACAATAGTTACTCTCAAAATCACAAGACAACAGACAATTAAAGCCCTACACTGGCTACTGATTAAACACCTGAAAGCTCATCTCCATTTATTAAGATGAGATGTTTAGACATTTCATATATATAATGAAAATGAAGAAAATAAAAATAAAAATAATGATAAATAAAGTTACCACCCAACCTCAGTGAATCGAATTCTGTTAAGTATGGAAAACTAACAATATCTAATCAGAAAACCCATTAATCACATCTATTTTTTTAAAGTAATGTGCTCAGTCACGTTTACTGAAAGGCTTGACTTATTTATATTGCGTGCGAATCTCTCCAGGACAAATCCCGCAAATTCATACAGTGAGTCATTGCTGTTGTGCTGTGAGCTTTGTTTAATGTTTGTCGAGCTTCTCCCTATTATCTCAGCTATACAGATCTGTCTTTTGAGCCGCTGTAACGGTGAACTTTCCCCACTGTGGGATCAAGTTTATCTTACCTTATCTAATCTCAACGCCACCTTTTTTCATCACACTAAATAGTGTGTCACCAAAGTGCAATACTGTGGCTCTTGTATTTGGTTTTAATAGCATTTGGACAACAATGGAGTTCTATGGCAAATAAAGATAAGCTGCATCACCTGCAGAGGCACAGGCAGTACTTGTTATTGAGATAAGTTAATGGTGCCTTTAGGCCTTTTTCCAGGTATTTGTTGATAATACTAAAATGATCAGATAACAGCAGTTGTTTCCTTCAAATCAAACATCTTGAGACTGAGTGTTTCTTTAGACAAATATACATACAAAACACTAATGGATTATAGATTCAGGCTGTGCTGAGGTGTTTACAGGAGGCTCAAAACTTGGGAGAGGCATGTGTGCATATGTCAGAGAAGGCTTCATACATCAAGAGAGTCATCCAGGTTCCAGATCGCCTTGATTCCCAGCTTAGCCTCAATAGAGATACTGGATGTGGTTGCTTTGACAAACACCCCAGATGAGATGTGTGGCAGAGACACCCTGCAACAAATATACACAGTTGTATGACAATGAAACATCAGGCAGCAGCTGACACAGGAAGTCAAATTCTAAAAAGAAGAATAATACAAAAGTGATCATTCTTACATGACTGATAATGAAAACTGTAAAATTAAAGACAATCACAGAAAAGCAAAGAGCTTGTTTTGAGGAGAATTTCACTACACCTGGAAAGTGGGAAGACAGCGGCTGTGGGACAGGACCAAACACTACTCATTTCAGGCTTCAGCCATCATCACAGTCAAACAAAAATGTATAAATTCTTGAATTCTCCTTTGTATTACTGCTGTGGTCAGTTGGACATAGCGCACCTGATACCAGGTTATCATTACTTATTCAGTGACTGTCTTAACAGCGTTAGTAGCTGTCAATGACTAATGAGACCTTCACAGTCACTTAACATTCACCCCACGAAACATTTATGGAGACATTTGAAGACTGAGAAAGCATTACAAAACAGTCTCTAGAAAGTTATACCATCATGCTGTGACAGCATTCATTATTAGTTTTTGGATGAACTTGTCAATTACATCACGGCTCAAGCACTGCTGTCATTAGAGCCATCAGATGACAAAACAAATGCTAACATATTGTGAAATTAATGTAAATTTTTGCAGAGATTGATCATTCCACTCAAATTGTTGATATTTTCATTTGCAATTAAACAAATTGTGTTCAATTTGAAACAAATCTAAACTAAAAGCACTTTTGCTGCTGGTTTCAAACTTTGAACCTCAGTGTGTGTCTACACAAGCCGCTCATCTTGTAGCTAAACTGGCTGAAACATGCCTTACAAAGTCTAAAGGATCTTTGGAATTGTGAGCAAATGGTTTTTGCACTTTGAGTTAATAGCAAAAGACAGATTTCTCCTTGATCACTGAGTATACTCATCTGCTTATAAAGATAATGAGATGTGGTTGAAAGCCCCTGAAGGCTTTTTTTGGTCAGCTCAAGGTACACAACAGCTGGGGGCGGCTGTGGTCAGGTGGTAGAGCGGGTCGTCCAATGATTGAAGGGTCGGCGGTTTGATTCTGGCTCTCGCCTAGTCATGTGCTGCATGGCGAAGTTTCCTTGGGCAAGATTCTGAGCCCCGAATTGCCTACCAGTGACTGTTCCACTGGTGTATGAATGTATACTGACTGATGTTGCAGGTTGATTAGCAACCTGCACATTAGTGTGTGAATGTGTGTGTGTCTGGGTGAATGGAAGCAATTGTTGTAAAAGCGCTTTGAGTACTCTGATGAGTAGAAAAGCATTATATAAGAGCAAGTCCATTTACCAATATATGCACTACTGAAGCACTGAATGAAAATCAATATAACAAGAAAAAAATGAAAACAGTGTCTCAGACGACAGCTCAGGACATCATTAAATATATCTATTTGTAACTGACTGGTCTTGACTTAACTTACTTTTTGCCATTTACAGTCACTGCGCTGCTAGTGATCTGCACCACGGAACCTTGCAGCTTCATGGTAATGCTGGTGATGGTGGGGATGCGTTTGTCTAAACTGCGCCTCATCTGAACGTTAAAACTTTCATAGCTGCCCTTGCAATGTGAGACCAGGATGTGGTTACAGGGGGAAGCCAGTTGGAAGAAGTCTCCATCCAAGGTCTTAAAATGAGACTGCCCCCAAGTCGTACACACTCGGCCGATGTGAGATGCGTTAACTAGTAAATGTAAAAAAGAAAAAAAAAGTCCCATTAAAACATAATTCTGAAATGACATGAAAAATTGAGCAAGAAACCATATTAGGCATTGGCACAATTACCTGAACTGAGGCTGATGGTGTTTAGAGAAGGAACAACGTTTACTGTGGAAAACAAAAAAAAAATCATGTTGAATTCATTTGAATGCAGGAAAGAAAATTTTTCCACAGATTTTTAAAAAAGTTAAAATAACTAATCCCTAACAGGAAATGTACAAAATACCCAAACATGATATAAACAATCCAAAATGAAATTAATGAAATTTAATTTTTCATTTTTTAACCAAATGAACCTCTATTCAAAGAAACATAAAGAAACATACATTCTTCTCTAGGACCTATTACAATCTTAGTGTATCTGCTGAAGCTGTAAGGAGTTTTCAGGTCATCATTTACCAGTCTGAGAGAGTGAGCCGGCCAGCAGCACTAGTGGGATGAGCCATAATGTCGTTTGAAGTCCTGCAGCCCCCATGTTGGTCTTGAGGACTTGCATACCATGAGAGGACTCACCTGGAGGACAAGTCTCTTTATAACCTGCCAGTCAAGGCGGAGCTACATTGCACACAAGATTGTTATTTGTGTACCCAACAAAAATGCCACCATCGCCATCACAGCATCGAGCAAAATATATAGCAAAAAGAAGGGTTTCATCTTTTATGATACAAAAGCTTTTGGCAAGAGACTCTTAGTCACCAGGGTTTGTACACTAGAACAAGGTAGAAAAAGTTGAAAAAAGTGATAACTTTAATATGGCATAAGAGCTTGAAATGTTCGTTAGGCGAAAGCTTATCTGCAGTCATGTGGCTGAAGGTTAATAAAGATCCGGTTTTGGTTTAGTATTGAAAAGGTTAGGGCTGACGTAAATCATTTCTTTTTTCAACATCTGAGAATAACCTTCAGACCCGAAACTCAACAAAGTGTTTTAGTAACTTAAACTAAACAGTATCGACCTTTGCTTAGTCCCTGACTTTAGCTATATTTCAAAGACCAGTGTGTTAGTTTTAGTGGATTTATTGGCAGAAATAAAAAAAAATTCAATTCAATTTCATGTTATTTATATGAAATATCATATAGAATGTCATTCAAAAGATACGGGAGGACAAAACAAAAACAATGAGAGAGAGAAAACACAAAGTTAGTGGTATATAAATGTGTAAAGAGAACAAGGAAAGGACAAGAGAGATGATCACTGGATCATGGAGAAATGCCCTAGCAGTCTAAACCTGTAGCAGCATAACGAAAAGATAATTTAGAGTCTCCTGAGCAGCCCTAAATAGAGACTTTATCAAAAAGGAAAGTTTGAAGACTTATCTGAAAAGTAGAGATAGTGCCAGAATGCCTGCCTCTGATTTCACAGGAGAGAAGTCTCACAACTGAAGTTCCTGTCTGTCTTTCTGCTTTTGCAAACTTTAGAAATGCTATAAAGGAGCTTGGCCCTTAAGACCTTTGTATATGTTTGTAAAGATTCTAAATCAGACTCTGGATGTTACAGAGAGCCTCTTACTGGTTCCTGCCAGACCTCTGGCTGCAGCATCTTATATCAGCTGGAGGTTTTAAGAGAATTATTGCGACATCTTGATAATAAGGAATTACAACAATCCAGCCTAGAAGTTAAAAATGCATGGAGTAGTTTTTCAGCATCACTCGGAGACAGGATGTTCCTAATTTTGACAGCATTATGCAGGTGAACGAAGGCCATCCTTAGAGACTTATATGGTTAAAAAATAAAAGTTAAAAAATAAAGAGGCAAAGGCAATAAAGTCAAAAGTCAATCATGGATCTTATAAAAGTTAGAACTGCATTGCAGATGAAGATCAAACGGAAAAACTCACCTTGACTGCAGTTAACTTTTGAGAGTGATTGAAAACGGAAGAACAAATCCAAAGTCTTCAGGAGATTCAGCAGTCTTCTAGAGCTGACTCTTATCTGTCCTATATATTTTCTATGCAACACAGAAATCATCATAGTAGTACAACAGAAATACCAGACAGATTGCTGTGGGTTATGGGACTGACAAAGTTTATTCTCATTTACTTAACTGAATGTAATTCACTCTGAGTTTGTTAGGCTGCTGCATTTTGGCTGATTTATCATTCAGATGGTATAATGAATCGTATGCTACAGATCCTTTTAGTGTGCTATTATAGTCTTGTGGGCATAAAAATGCTACATTACTAAACAAAGAAATGCGAAAGGCTCAATGTATTTCCATATATGATGTAATATATCAACCGAGCTTCCTCCATGTTAGACACAAAATGACACTTGTCGTGAAAATTTTGTACAAATAGCTCAAGTTTGAAGATATTGAACTAAAGCACAAAGGTATGCAGGTCTGAGTCTCCATCTTTCCCATCTTTCCCCTGTGTGTGTTTGTCTGTTTGGTTTACTATCAAAATCACACAGTAAATTGTTTAAAATGTCACTGTCCAAGTTACTTTTCCATTTGAACATCAGTTCCTTTGAGTATTGGAACAACCCTGTGGGCTCCAGTATCAGATGTAACATCACATGACGGACTCACACCTGCACTTTTGTGGCTTTCCATACGAAAGACATAATCAATGCGTTTATGCAGAGACTTGAAAGATATTATCAAAATGCTAGATGTCGATAAATAAATAAAAATGATGCACAGCTACCAAGCAGTCTGAATTAAATCCTGTTAATGGAAAAAAATAACATAACAATCCCAACCATATCTAACTTCAACACCACATTTCTTATCAATGACTTATTCAATTCATAAGGCGTCTTAATATTCAGCAGTCCGCACCCATCAGTTTGGAAAGTGAACACAATATAGGACATTGTTCAGATATGTAAACATTCCACGTGTTGCTCTAAGGAGGGTTAGGATTGTTGAGTTTGTGTTGATCTGGGAAGCCTACATAAAGCCACAGTGACTCAGCTCACTCTCTCCAGGATATGCATCCTGTGGTGCATCTTTAATAAACGATGTTCTACCTTTCTAACTAGAGTATTTGTGTAATGCCATTAAATAGTTGCAGTAAGATAAGTTCAATGGGGTTTACATTCCATTAATAAACTGTGGAAACACAGAAAATCCTGTGTTGTTTTGTAATATGTTCATAAATTCTGTTCTAAGAAGTTGAATTCCATGCACAGCAGCTTATAGAAGGTTTGATTTTTACTTTCAGTTTTACATGAAGATTTTTTAATGATAAATGTATTTTTAATTAACTTTATTTCATCATACTAGAAGACCAGAGAGGTGTGTTAATGATGTGAAATCACTGCTACCCTGTCAACAGTCAGTAAATAGTCAGACAACTGACTTTGCTCCCACAACTCACATCAGGTGACCTGAGCTTCAAGTAGGCCTGCATCCTTCCAAATCCATCTATCCGTCCATGATCTATACACCACTCAGTCTTTATTAGGGGTTGCATAGGGCTGGAGTCTATCCCAGCTGACTTAGGGTGAAGCTAGGTCACCAGTCTATCACAGGGTTACGTAAATAGACAAACAATCACACTCACATTCACACTGAATGACAATTTAGACGTACCAGTTAACCTCAGCGTGATTTTGGACTGTGGGAGGAAGCCGGAGAACTCAGAGAAAACCCACGCATGCACAGGGAGAACATGCAAACTCCATGCAGAAAGTTCCCAGGCCAGAACATGGACCGGCTGTCTTCTAGCTACAAGGTGACGGTGTTCACCACCGAGCCACTGTGCAGCCCCCTGTGCCATCCAGTCTCCACAAATAATTTGTTTACAACTAAAATTCATTCTCAAATTGAAGAGAACATAGTTTTGAGATAAAAGTAATTTGTGACCTGTGACATGACGAGAAAGGCAGCCAGTTTGATGCAGGAGGGGAGGTTGGTGGCATAAACCAGTGACTGGGCTTTCACTCACTGCTAGACTAAAGACCATCAGTCTTAGTCTTAACTTTTGCTTTCTGTCCTTTGCTTTGAATTTTCATTTGCTTTTTGTTTTAATTTAGGAACAGAAACAATATAGATAGGAAAATATAATTTGCTTGGTTAAGATTAGACCACAAAATTATTTGGTCAGGGCCAGAATAATGTCATGTTTGGGTTCAAATACAACCCTTTCACTACATGTTTGAAGCTTCACCTGCAGTTATCTGGGTCACAATACATTTAATGTATCAGTTGGCCAATGATTGGTTGGCTGAAAAAGAATGGCAGCAGAGCAATAAAATACATGGTAAAGACTTATTGATTAGAAATGTATTTGTAATATGTTAGAGACTCAAAAAGTAATTGAGAATGCAGTTTAGTCATATAGGAACACGATACTGGGTGGATACTGGGTTGAGCTTGCCTTAGTCTTCGTGAATAATCTGAAACTACCAGCGCAGTTATACTATACTTTTGTCTGTTTGAGAATGAAAGCCTGTTGGTGAGGGTTTTGTTAATTCTGTTATAGATAAGATTGAAACTCCAGTTTGTTTGAGGACTACCATGCACAGACAGGACTCATGCTTTCTCCTGCTTGATCTGTATTGTTTTGACCGCTGTAACTATATGTCTATTTTTGTATTTAAAAGTCTAGCAAAGGTAAGCACAAAATGTGCACATTGACTCTGTAGTATCTGCATTATCTGTATATTATGTTAGTAGGAGCAGTAGTACTAGAAGTATTCCTTAAAAGTAATGTCAATTTATTAAAAATATAACATGTAAAATAAGCGATTGCACCAGTATTTGCTCCCATCAGGTCAGCATTTAGTAGAGCTTAACTGATTTTTGTTGAAATCAGTTTTCCTTCTGTCATTTTGTGTGTGTGTGTGTGTGTGTGTGTGTGTGTGTGTGTGTGTGTGTGTGTGTGTGTGTGTGTGTGTGTGTGTGTGTGCTCAGGTGCTGGCTATACTTGTGGGGACCAAATGTCCCCACAACTGTAGGAAAACCGAAAACAATGGCACTTGTGGGGACCTCATTTCGGTCCCCACAAGTTTAAACAGTGTTTTCTTGGCCATGTTGTTGTTACTGAAAAAAGTAAAAGTGCAAAAACGTTTCTTTAGGGTTAGGCATTGTTTTGGTCTGGGTTAAGGTTAGGGTAAGGGTTAGGGGTTAGATATGAATGGAAGTCAATGGTAGGTCCTCAAAAAGATAGGACTACATAGTGTGTGTGAGTGCGTGCGCATGCATGCGCGTGCTTGTGTGTGTAAATTCTTTTCCAAAACCCCATGTTAAACTGACTATAATTTAATGTCAAACAGCAGAGTTTACACAGGGGTTGTTTTTTTTTATAAGCATGCACAAGCATACCTATAAAAATATTGTTTTTGTAGGCAAGAATATGATGGCTCTGCAGTTCTACAGTACAGATCAGATCACTTCTCAGGGGTCGAAACAAAAACAAAGCAGTTCAGACTAGAAATCGTTAAGTTGCAGGACTAGTGTCTGATTCATAGCGGTTCAATTTAAGAGTTTAGTCCTCTGAGGTAAGTGGGACTGTTTGAGTTTGAGCGTGTTTTGTGAAGATAAACTTTACTTTATGTCGCAGGGCCACACATACAGACAAACAATCACACTCACATTCACACCTATGGACAATTTAGAGTGATCAATCAACCTCAGCGTGTTTTTGGACTGTGGGAGGAAGCCGGAGTACCTGGAGAAAACCCACGCATGCACAGGGAGAACATGCAAACTCCATGCAGAAAGAACCCAGGCCCAGGCCAGGATTTGAACCAGGGATCTTCTTGCTGCAAGGAGAAAGTGCTAACCACTACATCACTGTGCAGCCCATGTGGGTATCAAATTTCTGTAATTTTTTTAATTTTGAAGTCGATAAAAATAAAACTAATTGCACAACTACTTTCAAGTCGCCAGTACTATCAAGTTTATCTCTTAAGATTTGGAGACAATGTCAGTACATGCAAGCAGTACAGTATTTAGTACAGTTCTACAACTTAAATCATTTGATCTAAACCCATCAGTGAGTCTTGAGTCTCCATTTTCAAATACGACAAACTCAAAGCTCCTCAATCTCTCTACACTTGCAGATAACCCAAACTGTTTCCTCAGTGAAGTTTGCAAAAGAACATTTTAACTCTGAAAATGTTTTTTCTGTGGTTTTTGGGAGAGAGTTGTTGAAATTATCACCTTTCACAGTGACTATTTCTATGTTGATTGAGACATTTCAGTGTCTGAGTCAGGACAGTCTGACTCAACCTTAATTTGATGCTAAGATTTTTTTTTTGCCAGTCTTAAATATCTTTATCACATTGGCTGACATTTTAGCTCCACAAACATGTCTGTCATGTCATATCTGTCATTGCAGAACTGAAGGTATTCCTTTAAGAGTTACGAGTACCAGCTGCACAGTTCACATTATATGACTTGGCATTACTTTTTGAAAGTTACAAGAAAGCAAGCATTTGCACAGCTTTACTTCCAGAAATGGAAGTCAGGGTGAAATTGTTAGTTTTAAAATGAAACAGTGATAACCTTTGTCTTCATTTTATTTGGAAATTTGAATTCGTAATTCAGGGACGTGTGCAGGACAGCTTACTAACTCGATGTTAAACATGTCTAAGGCACCGTGATTTACTGTAAAAGGAGAAGAGTTTGAGAAACAGAAATACAGCTTGGTTGGTAGGTGGTGGATTTAAAAAAAAAGCTGGAAAAGTACAGAAATAATTTCTCACGCTTTGAAAACTTACTTGTGATTCATCACTTTGGTTTGTCAGTAACACCCATTTGCTTGAATGATAAAATTTAGTAAACATCTTGTTAAGCAGGAGTCACATGAATACCTGTTCTCTTCAACCCTTTAATGTGAAAGATATCATTTGGAGATGTGCTGCACTGTAGGGATTAGACTGGGAGTATTTATATGTATTACTGTGTTCTAGGCGCTGTCATTTGCCTCTCTGTCATCATAGCTCTGTCTTGATTATTCTGTGAGAACTTTATCTCACAAGTCCTCGGTAAATACTCAGAGTTAGGAAGCAAACTGGAAGCAGGATGTGGCTGCAGCCTGCATGTACGGAGATGACAGGCTTTGACGCAGCTGTTTGATTAATGGACTCTGACTGACTCAGGAGTATTACCACAGGTCAAGGTGAAATGCAGTGTGAAATACAGTTTTATATTTGACTAACAACCACACTGTGATAGAATCGCTTTGTTCTAATAAAACCCATACACAAACACATTCGGTTTCCAAGCAGTACCGAGAACACAGAAGAACAGTTCTCCAAATTACTAACTACTCCATATTACTCCAAATCAATTACTCCAAATTGAGTTCAGTTAACGTCTACCAGTTAATACTGTAAAATATAAACCTGACAAAAGTGGGCTTTTTAAATCTGTTTTACTGTAGATGATATAGTATGAAAAGTCAAGTGAAGCCCAGTTAATGTTGCAATTCGTCCAAAGTTGAATTACAATTTCAGGACGTACAGTGAGACTTCCAGATGAAAAAAATTTAATTTCTTACACACAAAATACATATCTATAACCCATTTGAATTGCACTTTTACCCAGCTGTTTTCCAGCTATGTATACTTGTGAGTATATTTAAGTGCAAAATCTATTTGCATCTGACACTTTTACTAATTTAAAAGAAATTCAATCATTCACATTTAACCAGGATAGCTAACACAACCCTCTAGCTTGTCTTTCATTGGGGCAGCAACTTGAATCACACTTTTCAGGTTATGTAAGCTATTTTGACCAAGAAGGAGAATGAGAGAAGCTGCATCAAATGACCTGCTGTCCACAATCATGTGACCTCAACCCAAATGAGATGGTCTGAGATGAATTTCAATGCAAAAGGAATGAAAAATACACTCAACAAAAATATAAACGCAACACTTTTGTTTTTGCTCCCATTTTTTATGAGATGAACTCAAAGATCTAAAACTTTTTCCACATACACAATATCACCATTTCTCTCAAATATTGTTCACAAATGTGTCTAAATCTGTGATAGTGAGCACTTCTCCTTTGCTGAGATAATCCATCCCACCTCACAGGTGTGCCATATCAAGATGCTGATTAGACACCATGATTAGTGCACAGGTGTGCCTTACAGGGTGGGGAAGCAAAAATGTCCTGTCAGATAAAAACAACTATAAATGGGTATAACTTTTTATTCTTTGGAATTTTGAACTGATTTCTTGAAGAACACAAATTTAAAGCTTTCAAACATGTTTATTCAATATGTCCTCCATCAGCCTTTTTATTTTATTGGGGGGGGTCCCACTCCTCTTCAATGGCTGTGTGAAGTTGCTGGATATTGACGGGAACTGGTACACGCTGTCGTATACACCGATCCAGAGCATCCCAAACATGTTCAATGGGTGACATGTCCGGTGAGTATGCTGGCCATGCAAGAACTGGGACGTTTTCAGTTTCCAAGAATTGTGTACAGATCTTTGCAACATGGGGCCGTGCATTATCCTGCTGCAACATGAGGTGATGTTCTTGGATGTATGGCCCAACAATGGGCCTCAGGATCTCGTCTCGGTATCTCTGTGCATTCAAAATGCCATCAATAAAATGCACCTGTGTTCTTCATCCATAACAGACACCTGCCCATACCATAACCCCACCGCCACCATGGGCCACTCCATCCACAACACTGACATCAGAAAACCGCTCACCCACACGACGCCACACACGCTGTCTGCCATCTGCCCTGAACAGTGTAAACCAGGATTCATCCTCTCCAACGTGCCAGATGCCATCGAATGTGAGCATTTGCCCACTCAAGTTGGTTACGACGATGAACTGGAGTCAGGTGGAGACCCCAATGAGGACGACGAGCATGCAGATGAGCTTCCCTGAGACGGTTTCTGACAGTTTGTGCAGAAATTCTTTGGTTATGCAAACCGATTGTTTCAGCAGCTGTCCGAGTGTCTGGTCTCAGACCATTTTGGAGGTGAACATGCTGGATGTGGAGGTCCTGGGCTGGTGTGGTTATATGTGGTCTGCGGTTGTGAGGCTGGTTGGATGTACTGCCAAATTCTCTGAAACGCCTTTGGAGACGGCTTATGGTACAGAAATGAACATTCAATACATGAGCAACATTCCTGCTCTCATCATGCCAATTGCACGCTCCCTCAAATCTTGCCACATCTGTGGCATTGTGCTGTGTGATAAAACTGCACATTTCAGAGTGGCCTTTTATTGTGGGCAGTCTGAGGCACACCTGTGCACTAATCATGGTGTCTAATCAGCATCTTGATATGGCACACCTGTGAGGTGGGATGGATTATCTCAGCAAAGGAGAAGTGCTCACTATCACAGATTTAGACAGATTTGTCAACAGTATTTGAGAGAAATGGTGATATTGTGTATGTGGAAAAAGTTTTAGATCTTTGAGTTCATCTCATAAAAATGGCAGCAAAAACAAAAGTGTTGCGTTTATATTTTTGTTGAGTGTAGGTAACTCGTGCTTAGTGTATGTGGAAATTTCCCCAGCACTGTTGGGAAAGCATTCTGGGTGACTATCTTATGAATCTGACTGAGGGAAGAGTGTCCAAAGCTGTCAATGAACAATCCTAAATTTTCATATTTTGCTTTGTTAACACTTGTCTTTGCTTACTTCCTTTATTTGGTGTGTTATTTTATCGTTTTTATGTCTTTCATGTGATGCGATGTAGAAAGTAAAGTCAAATTTTAGAGAGATACTTTTCAAATTTATTGAAATTTACATTTGTTGAAGAGTTTGAATTATTATTTTTTTTGCCTATAAAATGGATTCTTCTAAGAGGAAAAAGGTAGGGATCAATCAGATATACATAAAATAAGAGACCAGGACAACAACTTACAGTATGCTCTTTATTATGGTGATCTTGGTGGGTTTACAGTTTTATCTAAAATGAAGTACTACTGCAAATAAATATGGAAATATGCATTCAGATGAAAAGACAGGTTCAATTATAGCAGTTGGATGATTAACAATCAAACTTGTGAACATTGAGAAAATCAGGCACTTGGGAAAAAGGCACTTTATCTAAAAGCACTTTATGACAGCACTTTAGGGTAGGTTTAACTCAAATTGCCTTTGTTCTAAATCTGGCTTACTTATATCAACCTTGTGTAATCTTTATGAAATTGTTTATTCATTAATATGCACTGTTCCGTCTAAATAAATAAAGAAAAGAAAAGAAAAGGTCCCATAAATCCATGCTTTTTACAAGTGACAAATGGGTATGTTAGTTCTGTTTTTCCTTTATCTCTTGCGTCGACGTGGCTTGCTGCTGGCAGGAGAAGTCATTGCACCGTTGCCAGGCGCAGAGCACTCCGTTTTGATACAGCCACAAGCATCAATGTGGGTGTAAGTGTAGGTGATCTCAGTGTTGTCAGGGCAGGAAAGCTGGATCCGCTGTTCAGACGTAGCCAGCTCCTGGCAGCAGGAACAGGTGTGCTGCAACGAGCTCATTTCCGCAGAGAAGCTGAGAAAAGGGGAAAGGTGTGAAAGAAAGAAGGCAATAGGTAAATTGGAAAAACAATATAAATAAGTCCACAAAAATAGAAATTTCAGACTACAGAGCTATTAAGTTTAGAAAGCTTGTCAGGAAAGTCATTTTGTGATTTAACTTTTAAGTCACATTTGTTTAGCAACTTAACGACATATGTTTCAATCTGTAATTTCTGTTTAATTATTTTTGATATTCCAAAAAATCTGATGCATAGCGATCAGTTAATTACTCATTGTCAGTATGATGGAGCCAGTGAAAACACTTGTGGCTCTCAAGGAACATTATCAAGCATGAGAGAAAGAGAGTCTTATAAATGACTGACCCTAAAATCACTTACACAGTGCACTGCATTTCTTTAAGTGTCTCAATAAGGCACTCATTAATTACAAAATGGAACAAACACCTGCCAGCGGTGTCATAGAATGACTGCAAAATACCTATAGTATTACTTGATGCATTATGGGATTGAGCGTTACTGAAAACCTTCAGTTTCAAACTGAACTCCTTTCTTCAAAACTATAAGGTTATTAAATGCACAAATTCTACAACAATTTCATTTTTTTCCTCCATTTTCTACCAAAGTTCCTCCAACTCTAACAATCTCAAAAACCAAAACAGTGATTTGGAGATATTGCGAGCTTTTCTAGGCACTGATGATAAGGAAAGAGGGGACTCACAAACTGGAGGTGCCACATGCTCCACTGCAAGATGTAATGTTAACAGGCCCCCCGGACTTGCATCCTTGGCTTTCCACATATACAGGAGTTGTGGTCACGTTGCACAGTGTCTTTGGAATACCTAAGACACACAGGGGAGACATAAGTGAAAAGAAGCTAACATCTTATTTGACAACATACACTGATCATGACATCTGTGAATCCTTAAAAAAAAAGACGCCAGCCAGTGCAACTGCAAATATATTTTCTTTGGGTGTTGCTTTCCTCAGTACAAACCAATATCAAACAAGAAATGGAACTGAATCACATTTTTTGCACTGCATTTGTTTTGAGAAGTTAATCAGATGTAACTGCAGAACCAGAATCATCCCTCTGCTCTCAGTTAACTGCTCTGTATGAACACTAATAAACTGGCTTCGAACACATGACCTTATCAAATTTATGAAACTATAAACTGGCTTAATCCACCAGTGATGCCTTTGTTGTAGAGTTTTTCTTAGTTAGTTAACCATAAGATATTTGGTAATGCATTTCATAATGATGCAGTCTTGGTGTATTACAGATCACTTCCATATTCATTACAGTGTGTTATGTGCAGTCAAAAGGAATCATGATTATATGACTTAATAAGGCCAGATATTGAATCTAAATAAAATATTTCTGATATTTTTCAAATGAAAGGCTAGTAACTCCAATAGACAATAACAATGGTTTTCATAATCATTACTGTAAGCATAACAGAAGGATCTTTTTTGGTCTATTACCTTATTAGGGTAGCATTATGTAGGCATATGCAAGGTTTAATATTATATCTGGCAAATGCATAACAATGAATCTCAGGCGATGTTGCAGAGTAATAAGCAGTTCAACCAATTACTTTATACAAGAAGTGAACAACTGAGGTAATATCTTACATGAAAAAAAGTGATCAGTAATGTGTAAAGCATTAGCAACGACCCCAACACTGAGTGTAAATATGAAAAATTTTTGAAATTTATACATACAGATAGGGCAGCATCCGTCTGGACCGATGGTCTCCGTTCCCTTCAGAAGACAACACATTCACATCAGTATTATCATGGCTCTAGGGATACACATTAAAAAGTGGCAGTGTGGCCACACCGCTGCATTCCTGTGTCTCTACCTCTTGTCCCAGAAAAAAAATGAACATCAGGCAACCAACTCATGTTTTGTATTGTAACTCCAAGAACTCAGCTTTCACATTACCTTACCAGAGAATTTCTTGTGTTTAGGGATAGCTGGTTTCACTGCTACCATCCATGTGAGCTAAGTTACTCAAAGATCAAATGAAAACTAAAAACTGGTGCACAGGTAGAATAAGGAGGACATTTTTATCAAAACTGCCACAGAATCTTTTCTTGAGGTTTAGTGGTAGGTTTCTCAGTATGAAACAGAGAAGCTTTGACATCTAAAACTATACATTCCATTGTATTTGGTTTGCTGTTCAGAATTAGGTAAATAGTTATTATTCTTTAGCTGAACTAGGTGTTGCTGAGAAAACGAACGTGGAAAATAAAATTGATTTTCTTCTCCTGTGCCTTCCTGTGCTCTGGTTTCTCATTGTCTTCATGATGATGGCTTATGTGTCCGTGTGTGATGCCTACCGGTATGCAGTTATTGATGTCGTAGAGTGGACAAATCATCTTTGCCTCAATGGTGATGTACTGGTTACCAATGTGCACACACTCAAACGTCACACAGTGGTTCCCATCAGGAGTCCAAATGTTGCCAGGCTGAAGAACAACAACACAAATTTGGAGCTCAGTGTCAGAACCATTGTTCTGTCCAAACTGTCATATGTGGACTGTTTTTGTTAGTGCCATTTTGCCTCCATGTTACCATGTCTGATACTATTTTCTCTGTGTAAGCACCATAATGGTGATTCTAGTTTCATGGAAAGCTAACTTAAACAAACTTAAAAGAACATACCAAAGGTTACGTCATTTGTCAAATAGACAATAATGACCATTTTCCAGAGCTAAAATTTATAAATTACATTTGCCTCTATATCTGGCAGTCCGTTGTTGAGTCAGCATGCATACATTTTTTCTGGGAGACATTTCAAAATATTATCAGGCTGATTTGAAAAGCCTCTACGGCCCTATCATTTACATTTAAAAACAACACAAGTCACTATTATATTCAGCTCTAATTGCATACACGAGGCCTACAATGCACACACACATACACCAACCTTTAATGTCTGTGTTACGTTGTTTGGCAGTGTAACAATGCAGCTTGTTTGCACACACGTCCCGCAGCATTGGCCAGAGTTGTTTTGGTACTCATAACCCTAAATTGAAGCACATACACAGCATAAATACAAAACTAATGGTATCATTTCAATAGAAAAACTTCCATAAATATTTGGGAGACAGTGCGGTCGAGGAAGGTGATTAATGGTGAAAGCTTAAATGTGAATATGAGCAAAACAGGAGGGAGGGAAAAGAGATGGTCTTACCAGAGGACAGTGGGTGTCACATGGCATAGAATAGCATTCTACTATGTGCAGGTGGCTACTGGCATCTGTCTGGTTACTACAAATGCACTTCTCACATGGCTTCATGGGCACCACGTCTCCAACCTGAACGTACAGGGTAAGAAATTCAGCACAAAAATAAATCCTGTCCTGTTTCTAAATAGAGTAGAGTGTGCTTCAAGGAGCACCTCTCAGTATCATGCAGTCCAGAGTAGCACCACTGTAAACTACAACCTCAGCAATGACCACAAATGCTGACAGCAGAGAATTTACAGCTGACTTCAATCACATTAACTTTACAGATGTGATGGATATTTTCATAGTAAACACACACTACCAGTCAAAGGCATCAGAACTATGAATGAACATATATGGAATTATGCAGTACACACAAAAAAAAAGTGAAATAAGTCAAACATGTTTTATATTTTAGATTCTTTAAATTAGCCACCCTTTCCTTTGATTACTGCTTTACACACTCTTGGCACTCTCTGGATGAGCTTCATGAGGTCGTCACCTGAAATTGATGCCTTCAGTGAGAATCTCCCATGTAAAATAGTCACGAAAATAAAGAAAGACCATTAAATGAGAAGGTGTGTCCAAACTTTTGACTGGTAGTGTGAAAAATGTGAGGCCAGTTCTGTTAATAGTCTCAGTCTCCAACGTCTTCCAGTTACCTACATCAAAAATACTATTGAACTGATGCACAAAATAAGACTCAAAAGAAAACTTAAGAGAGCTAAATAGAATTAGCACAACAGAGTATCAGCACCATTTATTGTGCTGCATACATCTTTAAGTTGTTGACTGTTGAAACATGCCATAGTCCAACAGTCTGTATGCTAAAAAAGATTAAAGATTCTTTTGTGTTTTATTTTGGTCACTTCACGTTAGTTTCACATGACAATTGTAGATGTGAGATCTCACCTGATATTCATGGTTGTTAAATACACATACATCCGGTTTTGGAACTGTCAAGGAAACACACAAGTTAATGCAAGCATGGAAAATGTTCTACAACAGTCACTGTGGAACATGTTGACCTGACTATGCAAATCAGTAACGTGCACATAAATGAGTACACTCACCACAGGAGTAGTTGTGACAGCAGGCTCCCATTGTGGAGTACAGAGCATAACCAACAGGGCAGGATGGCATAGCAGAGCAAAGCGTCATATTACACTCTGTTTAAATACAGAAATGGATGAAGGAAGTGAGGACATTGGACATTGCTTCCAGGAGGACCACTTTTACTGAATGCGAAAAGTGAAAACGGTCCTTTAAGTTGTTGGACCATGGTCCCTGGCCCTAACCTTCTGTTCCTGTTATAGCCTTCATTTCCCTCCATATTTCTGCCACAAAGCCTTTAGTCCATCCACACTAGAGCATCAAGGAATTAACATTCTTTTCCCCCATGGCATGCTACAGGTGTTCAACAGGATTTAGGTCCAGGCTCTGGAAATCTTAAGCTTATTATCCTGCTGAAAGGTTCACCTGCATCACTTAAAAAACTTTCTTCTAATTGCATTCAAAATTGCATTGTACATTTTGTTAAGTTAATGATTCATCAGTAACTACAAGCTCGATGCAACTATACCACTGTGAGCACCTTAATACTGTAAAGTACTATTTGCACAGTCTGGTTGGAACTCTTTCCCTGTCTTTCCACATACAGGCTGACTATCATGAGATCTACACTCCCCTCCAACATTTTGGAGGGGAGTGTCCTTTATTTTTACAGCAGACTGAAAATACCTGGAATTAAAAGCTGAAATGTTGATCTCTCGTCTCATATTCATCATTTCCTGTCAAACTCAAATGTTTACAGTCTACAGCAAAAATAAAGGAATTGGCCTCATACACACTTTGGAGGGGAACTCCTCTTAAATGTGCATTGTTGCTGATGCTCTACCAATCTGTCTATCTGTCTGTCTCATGCTCCATTACTCCATTACCTGTAAAAATGGTTCTAAGATACTTAAACAACTTTGTTTCAGGCTTGGTTGTACTAGCACCAGTCTGTAACAGTGGCCCTGGTACCTGTTTCCGCCTTAGTACCACCCACAACGTTTTCTGGTGCAAGTCCACAAAACTCGTGTGAGCTGCTTCAATACGGCTTCAACGGCTTCAATAATCAGTTCACTCAGTTCACCTGTCAGTAATCACCTCCTGCACTATAAGCCTGATTCTTTCATTCACTCCCCACCAGACCATAGAATGCCATAGCCACAAAATCTGTTTTTAAATCCAGAATATATGAAGTGGAAAACATTTCTGCTCTTACCACACTTCTCCACCAGACAGCAGCTTTCATTCTGATAGACCTTGAACTGACCCTCTTGGTCACAGGCGACGGGTGAGTTTGTTGAACAGGTTATCGGACTGCAGAAAACCTGCAGTGTGTCTTCCTCACATATACAATTCTGACAGCCCTCTGTCCATGTTGCACCAGCCTAGGGACACAATATTTCATGAGAGTAAATAACTCACTTAAGCTTATGTAAAATGGACTGTCATTGTCAACAAATGATTTACCTTTTTCCATTTTCCATTTGCCAGACGACAGATTTCTATTAAGAGAAAAACATGAAGCATAGAGGCATTTACATTCATTACAGCACTGTTTAACTTGTTTTGTGAGCTCAGCAATTAAAAGCAGAATGTATTCTCTATGATATCACATCTCATAACAGTCCTTAACCTATCAAATGTTCTAAACAAATATGGCTGCATTTTATGAGGTGCAGACAGTCAGTTTACATGTTTGTTCGTTTGACTGGGTACGACTGCCAAACAGAAATCTGACTTCAGCTGTAGCAACTGCTCTAATGGCGTCCATCTCAGCTTGCCTGATTGACTAACCTAGTCTAGTTCCACACAAAGCCAAATATGTTGTAGCAGCCTGAGGAGCAGAACATTCCAAGGCAACACATAGATAGTCCAGAGACTCTTTCCCAAAGCTGTAAATTTGGTAAGAAACCATTTGAGAAGACAGCTGACCCAAAACCCACATCCAAATCGAACATCTGCAGATTGGATGTTTACTGCTAAAGGACCACTAATGGCTCTCTTGGAGACAACAGGATGCCTCCTACCTCCACTAGGATCTGATGAGGCTCATAAAGTGCCAACTGTGAGAATAATCACACCTCTGGACAAGAGGGTTTGCATTCTTCACTGTGACCTTCTGACCTCCCTACCTATCACACTGAACTTTTGAACATTTGTGGTGTGAACTGGATCTCCCCACTGTATCAAAATGATGACTCTTTCATGCCAGTTCAATTATAGGGAAGAGGAAGAAATTGGAGTTAATCAAATTTGGTGGGTATGGCAGGTGGAGACGGTCTATTGTGTTTGTGAGGTAAAAATTTTTTTAGTCATTTTCACCAAATGTTCTTCCTCAGGAACCTGCAAGAGAAGTGTTACCTGGGAGAAGATTTATTTTACAGGAAGAGAATGTGCCAAAATATACAGCCAATGCTACACAGAACTGGTTTAAAGACAACAAAATAAATGTTCTGATAAATGGCTGAGTCAGATCCCAGACCTCAGTTCAGCTGAAAAGTTCACTCTGGACTTCAAATGGGCTGTTCAGCTGCAATCCCCATGTAACTTAATGGAGCTTTTGCAGTTTTGCAAAGAAGACTCCAACAAAACTGCAGTGTCCATATATGCAAGGCTGACTGGGGCAGCAACTCACAGGCTCAGTGCTGCAATTGCAGTGAAAGGACCATATAATAAATACTGACTTGAAGGGGTAAAAAAAATTATGATATGTATCCCTTATTTCCTGGTAATCTAATTTTCAATCTACTGATCATTTCGACATGAAAAAACATTCCTTTTTTTGTGTAAATTCTTGTCAAAAAAGCAGAATTAAATTGACTATGATTCAATGTTGAAAACCAATTAAGGACGAAAAATACCAAGGGAGATGAACACTTTTCAAAGGCAATGTACACCCTTAGCTCACTGCTACTTATTTGTCAAATTGTCTTTCTGCATGATGCCACTGTTTCCCAGGCTTTTGATTCTTTATTTGTTGTTCTGCTGTTTTTGTAACCTCAACTGAGCTCTGAATTCTAAGTAAGCTCACTTGTTGCTTTAATGACTTGCTTCTGGTGTTGTACTAATCAGTCCTTAAAATGAACTGTGATAATGGAATTTTAACTTGAACACAAAAGCCTATTGTTGAATAAAGGGCATCCATAAATGCAACATAGGCTTTTCTATACAGTAGTGTTATTTGTTCTCACCACAGTTCGGCACACATTCATTTGTGCCAGAAGAGAGGAGGATGGTGCCATTTGGGCAGTAGCAACCCTCTGTTGTCATATTTGTCATAGCAGTGAACACATTTGCAGTGTAGATGAATTTCTGGTTGTACCTGCAGAAACAGCAGCATGCGATAAAAAGAACACATCATGTTCTCTGTGAGTCTGAGCATACAAGCTGATTGACTGTGATGAACAATAATCAGGTGTTGGTGAAGTGCTTTACCAGAGATCACAGGTAGGCTCCACAAGTGGCCCACAGGGCTTATACACTTTGGGGCTTGGACATGAATATTCTGTGAAGAGAGACAAAGAGAGACTAAATATGCTAATTGATCAATGCTTTTGTGGTGTTCTAGGGATGTGTTTTACGATGTAAGTTAAGAGTATGTAGTGCTTAACATAACAGTGTATATCTTAGTTGCATACCACAGAGTCCATTGGTGGCATTCCTCCACTCAATGCACACTCCAGCCTCAGCACAGGCTTCAGCGTAGGCTTGTAGGCTCGTACAGCCAGTCCGGTTATTGTGCATGTGGCAAATGTCAAACTCACAGCCCGTAACAAATGGCTTGTAGGCAATGATTTTATGGCAAGCTTCAAACACTCTGAAAAAGATGAAATTTATAGTATGAGCACTTGAAAAAATCTTGAATACATGGTCATATAACAAAACAATATTTTTGTTGTGTTGCCTGCCTCTGCCCTTTACTTAAACATTTTCATTTGAATTCCCAGACTTTTTGTCTAGTTTAGTAATGATGACGTCATTATAGGAAGTAATGATGATGTCCGTGTAGACATTGAAAATGTGATTGAAAATGTGAGCTTTAAACCCACTGCTCGACTCAGTTGGCATTTCTCAGACAGTATATAAATCAACTTAAAGTTTATATCACACCTCTGATTTTGTTCTGACATATGGCATAGTAATTGAACATTTAATAATGTTTCTTCCTCTTTAGTCTTTTAAATAAAATTTGAAATGAAAATACTGCAAGGAAAACTACATCTTACCATAACTGCATGACCCCTGGTTTTCCAGTTTTAGTGTCAACAAAGCTTCACCCTACCAGCACCCTGTCCATACCACAACCAACCAACAACCATCTGCATCCTGTCCCGCCAGAGACCTCCTCTAAAACTGCCTGGGAGTCTCCTTTCTGGCTGACCCGCTGACACTTCCATGTCGCTCAGAGAAAAAGTGAGAAGCAATAGAAAGTCCTGGTCTCACACACTCAGCTGCAGTGGTCAGTTGTTTTTCTGCATACAGCGGTGTCAGCAGTAGTTTAGCTGTATTTAAAGCTAATGGGTTGGCTAACAGATGGATGGTACAGTATTTTTAAGATTTAAACACTGTGGAAGCACTGACTGGGCACACACCTGAAAAGGCTTTAGTGAAAGAATAAAGAATTTTTGCTGGCCGGTCTAGTTAAAATTCTAATATTCTAGAGTTGAAAAGTAATGATAGTGATTGTTTATAAACACTGTCTATTAGAATTCATTAGAAAATGAATGTTTAAAACTAATCCAGATGTAATTTCTGACATGCGTTCTGTTTTCCTCCTACCTGCTCATGATGACATTACAGAGAGTTGTATTGCAGGTATCAGGTGCAGGTGTTGTTGGTGGGGGAGGTGGGCTCCCACAGTCAGTGCCATTTGTATGCCACTGGTGTGCCATATTAGGACATGAAGGATCAATTTTACCATCAGGCAATCTGCAATCATCTGTCCGGTTGTTGTCACATGTGCCTAGAATTAAAACGCAATCATTAGTGAACCCATGGCTCAACTCAAATCAGTTACGAACTGTGAAAGCCATTTTAAGAATTAACCATGTGGAATGCAAAATGTTTCACATAAGGTACAATAGGCATTTACTGGCTGTTAATAAGCTTGTCATTCATCAACTCATCTCCAAACCACATCCATACTATACATCTCTGCCATAGGACTCACCACATTGTCCTTCTGTGTTGCCAGAAAATAAATTATAGGGCAGGTAGATACTGAATATGAGCCCTGAGAAGGTGATCTTGGCCTGGATTGCTGGGATGATGAGCACTGTATCAATACCAGTGGTAGTTACTCCAAAGTCTTTATGCCCGTATGCAGGATTTATAAGCTTGTTATTCACGAACACCTACAACAAAAGCATGTCAGAAATGTCAGAAAAAAACCCACAAAACATTTTTAAAGGTTCAATCTAAGTACAGTAATGGGATGAAAGCCTTTCTTTTAGACAGCTTTACAAATTAGGTTAAGTCAGATTTGTCATACATCCAAATCAGTGGTTGCAAATGCACTGAAAGGAGTAGCTGCATGGATAATTTCTAGAGTGTGAGAGTATTTGAGTATGTTTAACAAATTACCTGGTTTGTAAAAGTCCCATTTATATCATTCTGTGTAATAAAAATCGTGAGGCCATTGTAGAAGACAGTAATAGACTCAGGACATGACAGTCCATCAAGTGCACCGCAGTAGTCGTTATCGATCATCACACTGAAGTTATACTTGGGCACGATCTCTTTCATCAACCAGTAGGAACAGTTTCCTTGAAACCCATAGTAGGTTCCATCGAAGGTGACGTAATGTGGGTCTCCCCAACCATAGCAGATACCTTCATATGATACAGACATTTTGTGTTTAGAATGGTAATTCAAGTAGCATTAACTGATACATCAACAGATTTTTTTAAACAGATAACATAAGTTATATATATATATATATGAAGACATGACATGACTTCATTAAAATGACTTTACATGTTTAACTTAAAAGTTTTGTGACAGCAAAGTTTTACTTGGTTACACTTACACTGGCACTCATAGTGGGGGCAACAATCATTAGGATCTGTGATTTTAATGGCAGGGAAGTTATTTGCACACACTACTGGCTTTAAAGGCGGACAAGTTGTGTTGGTATAGTGTACTGTGCCATTAGTACATGTTCCCCTGGTACAGTTAGATGCCAACCAACTTTCACCATCCTGTGGGAGGAATCATAGATCAGAATTAGATACAAAAGAGAGGGTCATAAAATGCCAAATTAATTTGCCTTACAAAATCCACAGTAAATTTAAATATGGAATTTCAAAGATTGAGCAATTTTCTTCAACAGATGCATTTAAAAATGAAAGTTAAATATGTACGGAATGGAATATAGAAGTACCTTTCTTGGAGGATGTACATCAAGACACTCACAAATATGTCGTGTAACATTTATGTGGCATGTCTCATTGCAGTACCCTGTCTGACAGTAGCCATCACTGAATGTTTCAGTGAAGACCACATCTCCTGAAAATGAAACACAGTAAGAGTGTTGAAAAGCAATCAGTCACATTCTATATGTACATATACAGCACACAGACATCTACAGTCTACATGTACCTGTAGCATCTAGTCTATTCTTGCATTTCGTTAAAGCAATGAGCTTGTGCTTGCAAATTACTTCACAAATTTAGTCTTTAGACATCAAAGTTCATCAGCTTAAGCAGCAGCAATGTGCTCTGTTTACAGCTCCTCTTACTGTTGATAAATTAGGTAATTTACTGTCTTGGTCTAATCAGATGGATCACAGTGGTTATGGGTTGGGAAAAAGCATTACAAGTTCAAGGACACACTACTACAAATGGTCCACTTTTTGAACCTATAGTTCTAAAGTGATTTACAATGTGTTTTTCATTTACTCATTCACACACAAAAACACTCACACACCCATAGTGTTGATACAACAGTTGGTGTACCTGTACCAGGTAGAGACTGCATAGCTGCCCTCTTGAAAGCTGCATTGTATGTGTTTCATTAATTTGTCAAGAAATATGTACTTAAATAAGGAAACTGGCTGCCTACTACATTTATATTACTAAAATGTGACATATTTTGTACAATACAATTTTATCTTTCCAAGATAAAAAAATTCAACAATTTAACATTTACTAGAATAATTTAAGCTGAGATAAACTGAGTAAGTGTACATACAGTCCAACTGGAAATAACACAGCAGTCATCGCTAGAAGAGAAGATATTTGAGAATACCATTGACTGGCAATTATAAAAGGTAAGTACAAGTTTATTATCATTCTTCTTAATGCTAAGTTATTTTCTGAGTGTATTAATTTATTTCTGTGGAGTCATGTATATGTGTCAAGAAATATTCAGTCACGTGTTTAACACTGCACATAGTTACAGAATCTGTTCAGAACAGGGGCAGCAAGAAGCTCAGCCCGTGAATTCACAGATCTACTGTTTTTTTCATTAACTGGTGACTGCAGGCTGAAAGCATCAGCATCCATCTTTGGACTGTGAGTGAATGAGTCACATAAGAAATATTAGATTTGCAGTTGTAACTTTGCCCGTCATTTTATAACAGAGCATTAGGTAGCTTAAATTTCTCTTTTCTGAATTTGTATTATGATTTCAAAACATACACTTGAGCTCAACTTTTAAAGTGAAACAAAATCTTCAGACTTGAAACTGTAGCAAAAGTAAATAAATACTTATCAAATATGAAACTAGTTAAAATCTTTAAATAGTTAAAACTATGTATAGTGAAGGTAAAAATGTATTAAAATCGATGACAAACTAGATTTGTAAGCAGAGTATGCTTTGATTAGAAACTTGAGCCAACCAATTGTTGATGTGAATGTATTTCATATCAGCCAATTAGATTCTTTGTAGATTGCCCCACCAGTGTTCCATTGCTCTTAAGTAAAGTTCACTTGCAAACTGAAACGGCACACGACAAGAGGAAGAGCCACAATCGTTGGGAGAGATATACTATTTATCTTAGATATAAGTGTTAAATGAAAAAAAACCAAGATATCAATGTTCCAGAGTGAGGCATAGAAACAGGAGGAGACTATTTCTTTGATTATTGTGGGATATTTTGCAAGGCTTCACTGTGTGGCCGCTGATACCAACTTCATGGCAGTGTTCATTATTTTGAAATGAAAGAGCCATATTCAAACATGAATTCAATATTATTTATCCCTTTACTTATATCTTAAGTGTATATTACCAACAGTGGTTTTTACGACTTTTGTTAGCAAGCTGAAAACACGATATTAGTGCCCGACAGATCAAACCAGTAACAGTGTTAAATAGCTTCTTCTGTGTTTTAGAAAACAATCAAGACAGCCACATTATATTAATGCATGTATGTATCAATGATATAGTGGTTACAAGTTAGTCGGCCTGCTTCTCCTCTTTAAGAGTCTTGTCTGGCTGTATGCTATATGGTGTGTATCCTGGCCTGAAGATTAGCTTTGAGGCAGTGATTTTCCTTAGCATTGATTTAGGCTATCCAGTTTCAGATCTCGTTAGGGTTGATTCTATTTTGTTTTATTTTTATTGTGAGTTCACAAACAACTAAATATTCCTTTTGATTTGTATCTGAGCATTTCTGTGTGTAATATGCATGTACACTCAAATATAATTCAACAGATTTATCAAATATGTTTGTCTTGAAAATATAATGAAACACAAACAATGCATTAACAAAGATAACTGCATGGTTTCCTCTGTTTTTCAACAGCTGTCGCATTTACCAGCAAGAGTCAGTGTTTTTAGCATCCGATCCTGATTTAATGTGAAAGATGGCAGATATTTAACATGGCAACTTGGCGGATGATAGTGGTAATCCTTGGTTTTATTTTTGTAGCTTTCCATTAACTTAATGACTGTGTAATGACTACTGTCAATAGTCAGTCCAGATCATCCAAAGCATTTTGTTTGGACATGTAGCCAAAATAAACTGTTGAACTAGTCCCTCCTACTAACAGGACAACTGCCAATGCATGAAGTTGAAGTTAGTTAAAATCTAATCTAATCTAAAGTTGCAGATATTAGTTTGAACCAAGATGTTGATTGGTAAACTGAAAAGAAATCTTATGATGGAAAGTTTATGAGCTTAGTCAATTACGTTCCTCTTCAGTTCTAATTTTGTTGCATAATTTCTGATTGTCTTAATGCATGCACTTTTTATCCAGAATTTGTTGCACTGCTGTTGAGGTCAAAGTAAAATATATAAGGTTACAAAGCCAAAAGTATTGTTTTCTTTTCTAGTATTATATTTAACAATGTAAAATGCATCTGTTGAATTAAGAATAGTTTGGTGTAAAAGGGTCCAATGTTATTACATAATTAATAATGGGGACATTACTCAATGAGATAAAAGAGATACAAGCATATTGCATGTGTATATAGTAAAAAAGGAGATAATATTATGAATGCTCTGAAATACTGATATTTTTTCTCTTTACTTTTACTATTGATATTTGTTACTTCAGATCATGTGAGAGTGTTGCTGGTGTAAGTAATGCCCTTAAAGACTGTGATGCATTATGTTAATAACTGTCAAAAGGCATTCCTCCGTACTTACCTGGAAGGAAGGTTGTGTCATTTTGATGGCAGTAGCACTTGACATTATGAGCAGTGGAGTATGTAGGGGTTCCCCCTGTTACTGGAGGAAACTCAGATGTGGTAGCTGAATTTGTAGATGATATAGCAGTTGTTGTTGTAGCTGGATGAGTTGTAGTTGTAGTTTCAGTTGTAGTAGGTGTTGTGGTTGTTGGAGTTGTTGGAGTTACATGAGTTGTAGTTGTAACTGTGGTAGTTGAAGGTATAGGACATCCACAGCATTTGAATTTAATCTCATATTTCAAACACTTCTGCTGAAGCCCTTGCTCTTTGTTGATGCATAGAAGACCTACATCTTTATTGCAAGTCACAGCTTGTCCCACCTGTGACATGGAAAGATCTGGGTAAAGAACCGCTCTGCATTGGACTTCTTCTGGAGATGAGCAAATATGATAACCAGCAGAGATTATACTCTGGATGGTTTCATTTTGTCCACCATCAGGTCCCGGTGTAGGATCCCCAAGATTGATCCAATTTGACCAATCACATACGACATCATGTCCTCCAGGGCAAGGTGTAGGTGGCTGAGTTGTCATCGTTGTTGTAGGTGTTGTGGTTGTAGCAGTTGTTGTAGTTGACTGAGTTGTTGTTGTTGTTGTAGGTGTTGTGGTTGTAGCAGTTGTTGTAGTTGACTGAGTTGTTGTTGTTGTTGTAGGTGTTGTGGTTGTAGCAGTTGCTGTAGTTGACTGAGTTGTTGTTGTTGTAGTAGGTGTTGTGGTTGTAGGAGTTGTAGTTGTAACTGTGGTAGATGCAGTTGAAGGACACCCACAACATTTGAATTTAATCTCATATTCAAAACACTCTAGATTGAGCCCTTGCTGTTTGTTGATGCATACGAGACCCACATCTTTATTGCAAGTCACAGTTTGTCCCAACTCTGGTATGGAAAGACCTGGGTAAAGAACCGCTCTGCACTGGACTTCTTCTGGAGATGAGCAAATATGATAACCAGCAGAGATTATATTCTGGATTGTGTCATTTTGTCCACCATCAGGTCCCGGTGTAGGATTTCCCAGATTGATCCAATTTGACCAATCACACATGACATCATGTCCTCCGGGGCAAGGTGTAGGTTGCTGAGTTGTCACTGTTGTTGTAGGTGTTGTGGTTGTAACAGTTGTTGTAGTTGACTGAGTTGTTGTAGTTGTTGTTGTAGGTGTTGTGGTTGTAGGAGTTGTTGTAGTTGACTGAGTTGTTGTTGTTGTTGTTGTAGGTGTTGTGGTTGTAGGAGCTGTAGTTGTAACTGTGGTAGATGGAATTGGAGGACACCCACAGCATTTAAATTTAATCTCATATTCAAAACACTCTTGATTGAGCCCTTGCTGTTTGTTGATGCATACGAGACCCACATCTTTATTGCAAGTCACAGTTTGTCCCAACTGTGGTATGGAAAGACCTGGGTAAAGAACCGCTCTGCACTGGACTTCTTCTGGAGATGAGCAAATATGATAACCAGCAGAGATTATATTCTGGATTGTGTCATTTTGTCCACCATCAGGTCCCGGTGTAGGATTTCCCAGATTGATCCAATTTGACCAATCACACGTGACATCATGTCCTCCAGGGCAAGTTACAGGTGGCTGAGTTGTCACTGTTGTTGTAGGTGTTGTGGTTGTAGCAGTTGTTGTAGTTGACTGAGTTGTTGTTGTTGTAGGTGTTGTGGTTGTAGCAGTTGTTGTAGTTGACTGAGTTGTTGTTGTTGTTGTAGGTGTTGTGGTTGTAGGAGTTGTAGTTGTAACTGTGGTAGATGCAGTTGGAGGACACCCACAGCATTTGAATTTAATCTCATATTCAAAACACTCTTGATTAAGCCCTTGCTGTTTGTTGATGCATACGAGACCCACATCTTTATTGCAAGTCACAGTTTGTCCCAACTCTGGTATGGAAAGACCTGGGTAAAGAACCGCTCTGCACTGGACTTCTTCTGGAGATGAGCAAATATGATAACCAGCAGAGATTATATTCTGGATTGTGTCATTTTGTCCACCATCAGGTCCCGGTGTAGGATTTCCCAGATTGATCCAATTTGACCAATCACACATGACATCATGTCCTCCGGGGCAAGTTACAGGTGCCTGAGTTGTCACTGTTGTTGTAGGTGTTGTGGTTGTAGCAGTTGTTGTAGTTGACTGAGTTGTTGTTGTTGTTGTTGTTGTAGGTGTTGTGGTTGTAGCAGTTGTCGTAGTTGACTGAGTTGTTGTTGTTGTTGTTGTAGGTGTTGTGGTTGTAGGAGTTGTAGTTGTAACTGTGGTAGATGCAGTTGGAGGACACCCACAGCATTTGAATTTAATCTCATATTCAAAACACTCTTGATTGAGCCCTTGTTGTTTGTTGATGCATACGAGACCCACATCTTTATTGCAAGTCACAGTTTGTCCCAACTGTGGTATGGAAAGACCTGGGTAAAGAACCGCTCTGCACTGGACTTCTTCTGGAGATGAGCAAATATGATAACCAGCAGAGATTATATTCTGGATTGTGTCATTTTGTCCACCATCAGGTCCCGGTGTAGGATTTCCCAGATTGATCCAATTTGACCAATCACACGTGACATCATGTCCTCCAGGGCAAGTTACAGGTGGCTGAGTTGTCACTGTTGTTGTAGGTGTTGTGGTTGTAGCAGTTGTTGTAGTTGACTGAGTTGTTGTTGTTGTAGGTGTTGTGGTTGTAGCAGTTGTTGTAGTTGACTGAGTTGTTGTTGTTGTTGTAGGTGTTGTGGTTGTAGGAGTTGTAGTTGTAACTGTGGTAGATGCAGTTGGAGGACACCCACAGCATTTGAATTTAATCTCATATTCAAAACACTCTTGATTAAGCCCTTGCTGTTTGTTGATGCATACGAGACCCACATCTTTATTGCAAGTCACAGTTTGTCCCAACTGTGGTATGGAAAGACCTGGGTAAAGAACCGCTCTGCACTGGACTTCTTCTGGAGATGAGCAAATATGATAACCAGCAGAGATTATATTCTGGATTGTGTCATTTTGTCCACCATCAGGTCCCGGTGTAGGATTTCCCAGATTGATCCAATTTGACCAATCACATACGACATCATGTCCTCCAGGGCAAGTTACAGGTGGCTGAGTTGTCACTGTTGTTGTAGGTGTTGTGGTTGTAGCAGTTGTCGTAGTTGACTGAGTTGTTGTTGTTGTTGTAGGTGTTGTGGTTGTAGGAGTTGTAGTTGTAACTGTGGTAGATGCAGTTGGAGGACACCCACAGCATTTGAATTTAATCTCATATTCAAAACACTCTTGATTGAGCCCTTGTTGTTTGTTGATGCATACGAGACCCACATCTTTATTGCAAGTCACAGTTTGTCCCAACTGTGGTATGGAAAGACCTGGGTAAAGAACCGCTCTGCACTGGACTTCTTCTGGAGATGAGCAAATATGATAACCAGCAGAGATTATATTCTGGATTGTGTCATTTTGTCCACCATCAGGTCCCGGTGTAGGATTTCCCAGGTTGATCCAATTTGACCAATCACATACGACATCATGTCCTCCAGGGCAAGTTACAGGTGCCTGAGTTGTCACTGTTGTTGTAGGTGTTGTGGTTGTAGCAGTTGTCGTAGTTGACTGAGTTGTTGTTGTTGTTGTTGTTGTAGGTGTTGTGGTTGTAGCAGTTGTCGTAGTTGACTGAGTTGTTGTTGTTGTTGTTGTAGGTGTTGTGGTTGTAGGAGTTGTAGTTGTAACTGTGGTAGATGCAGTTGGAGGACACCCACAGCATTTGAATTTAATCTCATATTCAAAACACTCTTGATTGAGCCCTTGCTGTTTGTTGATGCATACGAGACCCACATCTTTATTGCAAGTCACAGTTTGTCCCAACTCTGGTATGGAAAGACCTGGGTAAAGAACCGCTCTGCACTGGACTTCTTCTGGAGATGAGCAAATATGATAACCAGCAGAGATTATATTCTGGATTGTGTCATTTTGTCCACCATCAGGTCCCGGTGTAGGATTTCCCAGATTGATCCAATTTGACCAATCACATACGACATCATGTCCTCCAGGGCAAGTTACAGGTGCCTGAGTTGTCACTGTTGTTGTAGGTGTTGTGGTTGTAGCAGTTGTCGTAGTTGACTGAGTTGTTGTTGTTGTTGTAGGTGTTGTGGTTGTAGCAGTTGTCGTAGTTGACTGAGTTGTTGTTGTTGTTGTTGTTGTTGTAGGTGTTGTGGTTGTAGGAGTTGTAGTTGTAACTGTGGTAGATGCAGTTGGAGGACACCCACAGCATTTGAATTTAATCTCATATTCAAAACACTCTTGATTAAGCCCTTGCTGTTTGTTGATGCATACGAGACCCACATCTTTATTGCAAGTCACAGTTTGTCCCAACTGTGGTATGGAAAGACCTGGGTAAAGAACCGCTCTGCACTGGACTTCTTCTGGAGATGAGCAAATATGATAACCAGCAGAGATTATATTCTGGATTGTGTCATTTTGTCCACCATCAGGTCCCGGTGTAGGATTTCCCAGATTGATCCAATTTGACCAATCACATACGACATCATGTCCTCCAGGGCAAGTTACAGGTGCCTGAGTTGTCACTGTTGTTGTAGGTGTTGTGGTTGTAGCAGTTGTCGTAGTTGACTGAGTTGTTGTTGTTGTGGTTGTAGGTGTTGTGGTTGTAGCAGTTGTCGTAGTTGACTGAGTTGTTGTTGTTGTTGTTGTTGTTGTAGGTGTTGTGGTTGTAGGAGTTGTAGTTGTAACTGTGGTAGATGCAGTTGGAGGACACCCACAGCATTTGAATTTAATCTCATATTCAAAACACTCTTGATTGAGCCCTTGCTGTTTGTTGATGCATACGAGACCCACATCTTTATTGCAAGTCACAGTTTGTCCCAACTGTGGTATGGAAAGACCTGGGTAAAGAACCGCTCTGCACTGGACTTCTTCTGGAGATGAGCAAATATGATAACCAGCAGAGATTATATTCTGGATTGTGTCATTTTGTCCACCATCAGGTCCCGGTGTAGGATTTCCCAGATTGATCCAATTTGACCAATCACATACGACATCATGTCCTCCAGGGCAAGTTACAGGTGCCTGAGTTGTCACTGTTGTTGTAGGTGTTGTGGTTGTAGCAGTTGTCGTAGTTGACTGAGTTGTTGTTGTTGTTGTTGTTGTAGGTGTTGTGGTTGTAGCAGTTGTCGTAGTTGACTGAGTTGTTGTTGTTGTTGTAGGTGTTGTGGTTGTAGGAGTTGTAGTTGTAACTGTGGTAGATGCAGTTGGAGGACACCCACAGCATTTGAATTTAATCTCATATTCAAAACACTCTTGATTAAGCCCTTGCTGTTTGTTGATGCATACGAGACCCACATCTTTATTGCAAGTCACAGTTTGTCCCAACTGTGGTATGGAAAGACCTGGGTAAAGAACCGCTCTGCACTGGACTTCTTCTGGAGATGAGCAAATATGATAACCAGCAGAGATTATATTCTGGATTGTGTCATTTTGTCCACCATCAGGTCCCGGTGTAGGATTTCCCAGATTGATCCAATTTGACCAATCACATACGACATCATGTCCTCCAGGGCAAGTTACAGGTGGCTGAGTTGTCACTGTTGTTGTAGGTGTTGTGGTTGTAGCAGTTGTCGTAGTTGACTGAGTTGTTGTTGTTGTTGTTGTTGTAGGTGTTGTGGTTGTAGGAGTTGTTGTAGTTGACTGAGTTGTTGTTGTTGTTGTTGTAGGTGTTGTGGTTGTAGCAGTTGTAGTTGACTGAGTTGTTGTTGTTGTAGTAGGTGTTGTGGTTGTAGGAGTTGTTGTAGTTGTAACTGTGGTAGATGCAGTTGAAGGACACCCACAGCATTTAAATTTAATCTCATATTCAAAACACTCTTGATTGAGCCCTTGCTGTTTGTTGATGCATACGAGACCCACATCTTTATTGCAAGTCACAGTTTGTCCCAACTGTGGTATGGAAAGACCTGGGTAAAGAACCGCTCTGCACTGGACTTCTTCTGGAGATGAGCAAATATGATAACCAGCAGAGATTATATTCTGGATTGTGTCATTTTGTCCACCATCAGGTCCCGGTGTAGGATTTCCCAGATTGATCCAATTTGACCAATCACATACGACATCATGTCCTCCAGGGCAAGTTACAGGCGGCTGAGTTGTCACTGTTGTTGTAGGTGTTGTGGTTGTAGCAGTTGTCGTAGTTGACTGAGTTGTTGTTGTTGTTGTAGGTGTTGTGGTTGTAGGAGTTGTTGTAGTTGACTGAGTTGTTGTTGTTGTTGTTGTAGGTGTTGTGGTTGTAGCAGTTGTAGTTGACTGAGTTGTTGTTGTTGTAGTAGGTGTTGTGGTTGTAGGAGTTGTTGTAGTTGTAACTGTGGTAGATGCAGTTGAAGGACACCCACAGCATTTGAATTTAATCTCATATTCAAAACACTCTTGATTGAGCCCTTGCTGTTTGTTGATGCATACGAGACCCACATCTTTATTGCAAGTCACAGTTTGTCCCAACTGTGGTATGGAAAGACCTGGGTAAAGAACCGCTCTGCACTGGACTTCTTCTGGAGATGAGCAAATATGATAACCAGCAGAGATTATATTCTGGATTGTGTCATTTTGTCCACCATCAGGTCCCGGTGTAGGATTTCCCAGATTGATCCAATTTGACCAATCACACGTGACATCATGTCCTCCAGGGCAAGTTACAGGTGGCTGGGTTGTCACTGTTGTTGTAGGTGTTGTAGTTGTAGCAGTTGTTGTAGTTGACTGAGTTGTTGTTGTTGTTGTGGGTGTCAAAGTTGTGGTTGGACCTTCTCTTGTCGTGCTGCACTGCTTTGTCTTGCAGCACTTTACCCTAATTTCATAATCTAAACATATGGGAGGAACCTGTTGGCTGTTCTCACACAGGAGACCCACTTGATTATTACATGTTACTTTTTGTCCTAATTGATTCAATGGAACCCCTGGATAGTGAACAGCCTGGCATTCTAATTCAACTGGATTATCACAGATGTCAAATCCTTTCTTTATAATGTTCTTGATAGTTTCATTGTCTCCACCTAGAGGTCCATATTCTGGGTAATCGGCACTTATCCAATTTGACCAATAGCATGATGTTTCCTGACAAGGTGTTTCAGTTGTAGTTGAAGGTATCGTTGTAGGCGGCTGAGTTGTTGTAGGTGTTGTCGTTGTAGCAGTTGTTGTAGTTGGCTGAGTTGTTGTAGGTGTTGTGGTTGTAGCAGTTGTTGTAGTTGACTGAGTTGTCGTTGTTGTAGTAGGTGTAGTCTGTGTCAAAGTTGTGGTATTACCTTCTCTTGTCGTGCTGCACTGCTTTGTCTTGCAGCACTCTACCCTAATTTCATAATCTAAACATATGGGAGGAAACTGTTGACTGTTCTCACACAGGAGACCCACTTGATTATTACATGTTACTTTTTGTCCTAATTGATTCAATGGAACCCCTGGATAGTGAACAGCCTGGCATTGTACTTCAACTGGATTATCACAGATGTCAAATCCTTTCTTTATAATGTTCTTGATAGTTTCATTGTCTCCACCTAGAGGTCCATATTCTGGGTAATCGGCACTTATCCAATTTGACCAATAGCATGATGTTTCCTGACAAGGTGTTTCAGTTGTAGTTGAAGGTATCGTTGTAGGCAGCTGAGTTGTTGTAGGTGTTGTCGTTGTAGCAGTTGTAGTTGGCTGAGTTGTTGTAGTTGTAGAAATTGTTGTAGTTGGCTGAGTTGTTGTAGATGTTGTGGTTGTAGCAGTTGTTGTTGTTGTGCATGAGTATGGCATTTTGGTAATGGTACCATTAATCCCACACACTGCTATGATGCAAGTACCATTTCCATCTGTCATATTGTCGAGCGTACTGCCAGTCGGATATTTCTTTCCATTATATATACAAAAACAGGCTGTAAGGAAAGGAGATATATTCTTAATCCAATACTGACATGCATGTATGTATATATATGTGTGTGTGTGTGTGTGTGTGTGTGTGTGTGTGTGTGTGTGTGTGTGTGTGTGTGTGTGCGCACCTGTATGTATGTATGTATATATGTATGTATGTATGTACATTACCATTCAAATGTTTGATGTCACTTAGAAATGTCCTTATTTTTGAAAGAAAAGCAGTCTTTCTTTCAGTGAAGGGAACATTAAATGAATCAGAAATACAGTCTAGACATTGATAATGTGGCAAATGACTATTGTAGCGGGAAACAGCTGATTATTAATGGAATATTCACATAGCAGAACACAGGCCCATTTCAACCATAACTCCGGTGTTCTAATGGTACATTGTGTTAGCTAATCATGTTGAAAGGCTAATTGATGGACAGAAAACCCTTGTGCAATTATGTTAGCACATGAATAAAAGTGTGAGTTTTCTTGGAAAGCATGAAATTGCCTGTGTGATCCAAACTTTTGAACGGTAGTGCACGCATGTGTATGTATGTATATATTTATGTATGTATGTATGCGTGTGTGTGTGTGTGTGTGTGTGTGTGTGTGTGTGTGTGTGTGTGTGTGTGTGTGTGTGTGTGTGTGTGTGTGTGTGTGTGTGTGTGTGTGTGTGCATGTGTGTATTTTAACAGCTCACAATCTCTCTGTTTGCTTACCTTCTGTATCATAATGACACTGGATCGTCGTTGAATTGCACATACTTAAAGAGAAAAGACATTGAACATGTTGTCAATTGTGATTGTGTTCATTTCATTTAAACCTGTCACTAAGCTAATTCGCCTTAATTGCTCATATAATATGTACATAACTCACCATGTATAACAGTTCTCAGTTGTTGGTGCTTTGTCACCGTTTTTATAATGTACTCCCTCCGCATTGTAACAGCCGCACTGTTCTTTTGAAACACATGTCATTGTATCCTCATCAAAGTACGGCTCAGCAGGAGGACATTTTGGATAGCAACCTGATTAAAAACAGACAGTTCACATTGAGAGAGATTGTTAAAATCGTGGATTCCACTTTTTTGTGTTAGCGTAGTGGTTGTATATCTGATACTATTAAGTAACTTTTTTATAACACAACTGTAAAATGCAAAAAATTATAAAAAGCTTATCTTTTACCTTCGAGAGGAGGTATTTGTGTAGAACAGCTGCTTGAGGGGTTTCTGCAGGTTTTCATACATGGGGAGCCACACGGCAAGTAGTGCCACTCACATTCGCCAGGGGGATTGTAATAATCACAGAAGATAGCTGCAGATCAATAATACAACACATTTAGTTGGTAGTTTCATTTCATTTCATACATTTCAGGCTGTACTATTCAGTAATCATACTGATGAGGTAACTTGTGGTTGTATATAGTTTTATTTCTACCTTTACACTGGAGCCCTAAACAAGAAATCGCACTTTAAAATACGATGAGAAGCACCATTCTTATTTTAACTATTTAAAATAGAAATTAGCATAATTTCTATTCATAATAGAAATTAGCTAAAGACCACTGAAATCGTCTAAACACATATTGTAGCTATATTTGTCTGAAAGATTCCCTCTCCTTTTCTAATATTGAGCAAAGAATGCCCAATTGACATTTACACAGATACACACTTTAATGCCAATGAAAATCACATCTTTCACCAATCTGCATTGAGAGGCTTCTCTGGAGTAGCTTGAGGTTACATGGCCTGCAGGGCACCCTATTGGTTGTTGAGGCAGTGGCTGACAAAAACCTGTTTCTATAACCCGTACACAACACTTAATTAAAATGAATAGTATGTCTCATGCTCAGTTTTGCTGCAATCATGATAATAATATACTTTTATATCAGTATGCCAATAGTTAACATAATAGTATTCATTTGGATAACAATTATCTAAATAATTTTATGTGAGCGAAGCATGCAAGACCGAGGAAGAAATAGGACTGCTGTGATTAGACTTTATGGGTCATGGGTCTATATTTTACAAGCCGGTGGAGACTGTAGACAAATGTTACTGTTTGTTTTTAGAATGATCAAGGCACTCTTTTTGATTTTAAAGTGCTTCCAAACTGCCATCACATTTCTGGGAAAAATGGCTCCTAATTTTTAATTCTAGTCAAGGCAACTGATTCAGAGTGCAAAAGTTAATTAACAGGAGTAGTTCATGACCCCAGCAACATCAGGAGGAGGAAAAGTTGGGAAACAGGAACTATAAACCACATGGGAATGTGACCAGTAGAGATGTAACACGTCACATTTGTAGGCATCCAGGCTGTTATGTGCTGCCAAGCCTATCCAATCTCTAGTCAGAGATGAGGTTGAGGGTTCCAGAATGGAGCCATACTGCTAAATATAACTACGAGAAATGGAATGAAGTGTATGCTGATTATGGTTTTTTAACAAGGAGTTTGGCATCCTGGTTACTCACGGCAGATGTTAGGGGTTCTCCATCGTACACAGACGCCGGCTTGATTACAGGATTCAGCATAAGCAGCCACAGCAGTGCAGAAACACTCACAATCTCCACCAGAGTCACAAGCGCATGAGTCAAATACACATGCGTCGTAGTATGGAACAGGATCCACCTGCAGACAAGTGTGTGAGGATACATTAATAAGATAAACAAGTATGTAAATGCAATTTCATACCACAAAATTCTGCACGAATGAAAGGCACTGAGGTATTTCTGCTTCTATTTCACTAAATCACAGGTGCAAATATTGCAGTTGGTATTCTATTGTATTTATCTGAGAGCAACAGTTACTAATTGAAAAGTAAGATTTTAGTAGAAATGTGGACAGAAAAGTCTGTCCACATTGCATATGCCGGCAAATGTGTGAAGGTGTCCATGAATGATGACAACTAATGACACAAAAACAGAACTGTGTGCATGTGAGAGCATGCATCATCACAATCTTGGTTATATGATGTCTTCATGACAAAATGTATCTTTTGGCCTGAAGGTATAAAAGGAAAGCTCATGCATAGTCTTACGTGGTCTGAAAAACATTTTTGATATTATCTACAAGTGGAAGTTATGACCCAGTGAATAATTTGCAAGGGATTAAAGCAAAATTTACCACATTCATCTTTAAGGTAGAAAGGATTTTCATGGGAACCAACCTTTGATTTGAAATTGCCAGTAATAGGCCCTACTGGCTCCAAGGTGAAAACAGAAGAACAATACAAGAACAAATTTGACGTTGACAAGAACTTACACTTGAGTGGCAGGCAGAGAAGACGTCACTCTGGATGATGCTGCATTGTTTTTGAGCCCATGACTGTCTGTATGGGTTGGTGGTGCAGGGGCTGGTGATATTCTGAGCACTGGGGCAGCTTGATTCATCCTTCCAGCTGTTCCCAAATACCAAGGGGTTGACAACCACAGCATTGGATCTTGTAGTAAGGTCATTATTTGCACTGCCATCATAGTTGCCACACAGCCCGCATACATGACCCTGAAAAAGTAAAGCTCCTTAGTCTGTTGTCTGAACAAATCAACTATAGTTATGTTAAAAGCAACACGTTGTGTCACATGTCAAATTATTACCTTATATTTTGGGCTGAGCTTGATGAACAAGGTGGTTTTTTTGTCCCACATGAGAATGAGACCGTTGTTTGCTTCAACTATCAAGTAATTGCCCATAGTGCTGTACTGAAATGGAGCAGTCTCTTCAGTTCCACTTGAGAGCAGCTGGTAGCTTCCATCTGTCAGAATCAGTTCTGCACTCTAAACAACACAAAAAAGCAGCAGTTGAGTGTTAGTGAACAATCAAATGTGAATATAAATAATTCTGTGGTCCAATTCTTAGAAACCTCTCAGAAAATGTTACTGGAGTCATGAAATCACTGTCCACAATTAGTTCACAAACTTCACTTTATGCAAATGCGAGGAGCTCCTCTATTTAGTTGTGTTCCATTCCTTTGTGATGCTGCAGTTATTTGTGTCTGCACATTGGCATTATTCTTTTCCAGTTTTAGTGTAAAAAAATACCAAGTTAAAAAAGACCTTATGGATAGAAGGCAAAACACACTGAAGAATCCAAATCAAATTCCATTGTCTTTAGCTTAGAATTTCAAGATCGGGTTTAAATAGAACTGTTTACCCCGAGGAAGATTTTGATGGTCTTGGAGCACGTGGTTCCTGTGGTTCCACATGGAACATTCTCTGTGATCACTCTGAACGTTCCATTACTCTGAGCACTGCCGCAGTAGTCCTGAGAAGGATACACACAAAAATCAATATTAGTAACTCTGCTTGACTGTTGACTGGTTGGTTCTCTAGAGTACTTTTTTTTTTTTGACCAGATATTATCATATGTATCACAAGTATGTGCTTATTTTGGAGGGTCCATTCTAATTACTGCTTAGATTCTTTGAGAGCTCCCTCAAACTGCCTTAGTGTTTCTGTAAAATTAGAATGTATACCATCAGTGGTCAGGTCTTTGACACACAAATCTTAGTGAAATGATGTGTGCATTCCTCAGTTCAAAAAACTTGTGCTTGGAAATGCACACTAGTTTCATTGGCATCTCCAGTCACTGTTTTCGTGTGCATTCATACCTGAGTGAGAATGTATTCACAGCTGCCATCAAAAGTGAAGCGATTCTGATCAAAAGTCATGTAGTGTCCATCACCATAGACGTAGCAGGTTCCGTCACATTGGTTGGCGGTGCATTGCCACGTCCTGCCCTTACAAGTGCTGGGAATGCAAATGATTAGATGGCATCAGGTTCTTAATAAAAGACATTTCTTTTTCTTTGTACATATACACTCACCAGCCACTTTATTAGGTACACCTTCAATTGCTTGTTCACACAAACAGGTAATCAGGTAATCACAGGGTCGCAACTCAATGTATTTATGCATGTCATGAATTTCAAACCAAGCATCAGAATGGGGAAGAGAGGGGATTTAAGTGACTTTGATCGTGGCATGGTTGTTGGTGCCATACAGGCTGGTCTGAATATTTCAGAAATTGCTAATCTACTGGGATTTTCACACACAACCATCCCTAGGGTTTACAGAGAATGGTCAGAAAAACAGAAAATATTCAGTGAGCAGCAGTTGTGTGGACCAATATCCCTGGTTGATGAAAGAGGCCAGAGGAGAATAGATAGACTGGTTGGAGATGACAGAAAGGCAAGAAGATGGGCTACAGCAGCAGAAGACCACTCCTGTCCAACCTTGTACTAGCAAGGTGTACCTAACAAAGTAGCCAGTGAGTAGAAGTCACAGATGGAGATGAAAATTATATCAAAATATGCTGCACATTGTTGGGGCTTGATAATATTTCATTGTAATCATGATTCACCTACCAGGTGTTACAGTCCACTTTGGTGGTCTCTCCAGGCTGATAGGAGATACCGTTGTGCACACAGGAACAGTTCCCTGGCTCGATGCAGCCCCCATTACCATCAGATACCAATCCAGATGGGCACATACAGCCAGAGACACACCCTGTGCTCACCTGGAGATAAAGACCTACTTTAAACCACTGTATGTTTCATTTCTACTCCAAACAGAAACATTTAGCTTTATCTCAGAGTTAGGATTATTACTTTCTTTGTTTTCTTATATGTTTAAGGAAAAGATGACTCACACAGGCCATGTCTAATGTGTTGCAACTCTTCTCACACTCAGTTCCCTTTGCAGCTGGACCATTAGCAGAGCAGTTGAAGAACACCATTGGTGGAGCACAGGCTGTTAAAAAAGACATGTCTAAAATCACTTCACTGTATTTCTGAAATCAGTCCCGGTAACTAATTTTACACAACACTGTGTAATGCAACACAACACAGAGATTTTTTTCATATCATCAAGTCTGTCTTGTCTTTGACATGGAAATAAATTGAATGAATTAAGCGCCTAATCTGAGGACTATGGCTGTACAAGACATTTGCATGACAAACATTTTGTAATTTATCATTTTGTGATACATCTAAATTATGTTGGAAAGTCAGCAAATCTTTAATCTTTTCTTTTACTTTTTCTCTTTGCTCTCTGTGTCCAATAATCCAGAGTATAGTCTAAGACTCCAGAGGATCCTGTTAACCAAGAACTGTGGTCTCAATGGGATTTCTTGGTTAAATATGGGTAAATATATAAATAAATAAAGGTACTGTTGGGAAACAATATAACACTCTTATGCTGCCATTTATCAGTGATTCTGTACTATGTAACTTACATGACTGTGCAATAAACTCTCCAATGCAGCTGAGACTGCCTCCCATGCAGGTGCTAGTAAACACAAAACACACACAAAAAAGATAAAGACACATACATAACCTCACAACACATCATTTAAACATTAACCCAAGGTCAAAAAGCAAATCCATATCCATAATTTCCTAAATCAAAATCCATACACCATTTCTGCCTCCCACATCTTTGGCCCCATGGACTACAGTGGATACGTCATTTTAATCAGCTTAGAAGAAAAAAACTACATAAAATCTACCAAGCCACATATAAATTCTATGCAAAAACACAATTAAAAAACTGCGGGAATATATTATTTTCATACCACATGACCCCTTCCTTGGTGATGACCTGACCAGCAGGAACTGCTGAGCCTTCATCATAGCAGGGACAAGCCTCAGATGGAACACACTTCCCAGAGTCATCCATAAAGGTTCCTTCGGCACAGATACAGCCATCGATGGGTGGGAAGGAGTGACAGCTAAGATCTGTGCTGCCGATGCAGCGGCAGGTTCGACTGCTGGATGTAATGTTGTAGGAGTAGACCATGCCGCTAGGACAGGAACTGGCATATTTTCCTGAGGAAGCACAAGCACAAGATCAGGGAAAACCTGTGACTTGACTGCACTGAAATAATTTCAACAAATCAATCAAAAAATTAATCCCTGTAACGTGCAATATTCCAATTTCATATATAATATTTTGATCCAATGTGCAGCATTTTATTTTATTGTGCAAAATTCCAATTTCACTTGCAATACATATCTATTTTTCATCGTGTGTAATTATTTTTGGTTGATCGAATAGACATTGCGTTTAATTTTCAGTGTATAATCAACTGTATGTGGGGACTTTGTGAAGTTCTTGATAAGACTTTTACACTTCTCAGCTGGTGGTTTCTCCCATTTTTCTTTTGCAAACTGCTCTGGTTCCCTCATATTGGGGTTTGCTGATTGCATGAAACCTGCAGTTGTCCTGTTGTTCTCTCTCTTATTCTCATATTGTGAAATGAGGTATTCTAATGTCAGACTTGTCCAAGGTAAAACCGAGTGATTTTGTCAAAAAACAGCCCATGTAGCTCGGATCCGCATTCTACGAATATTTTTGAGTGTAAATACTGCTGTTGATAGTGTTTATGTCATGGTGGGAGGTTAAAATCATTTTCCAGTGATTCTGCATTTGCCATTGTAATTGAATGTATTGCATTTTTTCCTTCACCCATTCAGTTTCCCTCCTGCACTCCTGACTTGATCATCAGGTCTGTCTCAGTCTAGCCTCCCTCTTTTACCATTTGAATACATGTGCTTGAAAATACATTCTGATTGAATGATGCACAAGAGTGAATCCTGCCAACATCTAATGTTCAGAACTCTAAATCCTTCAAACAAGCAATGCTTTGGGTAAAAGCGTCTGTCAAATGAAATTTATGGAGACTGATTCAACCCAGATGCAAGTGCAAAATTCTTGCAGAAGCATTTTGACTTAACATGTGTTTTTAGGTCGGTTTCATTAAGAGAGGTCAGAAATTCCGTTCGTGTGTGTTTTGAAGTTTTCCTTCCCCTTTTGTTCTTTTGATTTGTATTCAATCTGCTATTAGTTTTCCTGGGGGGCTGTGGTCGCATGGACCTTAAACCTTTGGATAATATGAGCGGTTGTGATCACAGGAACATGAGGCTGTTTGGAGACGGTCTTGTAGCCTTCAGATTGACCATGCTTGGCAATTACTTTCTTCCTTATGTCCCCACCTAAATCCATTCTTGTCTTTTCCGTGCTATTGGTCAGTATGTTGTTCACACTGATACCAAATAGCCCAATGAGAGCAGCTTGTCATTATTTAAATGGGCTGAATGACAGACTATAAGCATAAAAACACCTGTGGTACTAAATGAAGGTTATGGACTGTTTGAAATATCACTATAGGTTATTTATTTATCCCCATTGTTAGGGTCAACAGTCAGTAATTTTGTACAGGCCACCTTTGAACAATAGTTCAGCTCTTTTCATTGCTTCTTCATGTTCTAACATGGTAAACCAAAGGCACACAAAAGTATGATAAAAAAGATTTTTAAAAAAAGGTTTTGGATGCAAAACTTTTCAAGAAGAGCATTATGCTTAAGTTTTAATGTGTTGTAAGAGTGACAATACTTTTGGCCACTTTTTTATCTGCTTTTCTGCTTGATCAAAATGACATTTTACATGCATGGGGGCACAATCTGTAGCAACATTGTCCTCCAAGTCAATGGCATAACACTGTCCTGATTCATTATTCCTGACTACTTACCACAAGTGACCTTCCTCCAGTCACTGATCTGTATTCCTGCAGCTGCACAGGCGTGGACGTAGGAGGAGACTGCAGCACACATGAAGTCCTCACTTTTTTCACAGTTACAGCTGTCATACATGCAGTTCTGTGAACAGACAAAATAAGCAGAAATAAGACTGTATACTGTCATATGTGAGGATTCCTGTCAGGTACAGCTGACAGAAATATGAACAAATAGCATCAAACTGGGAACTCCTCCACTTTTCTGAACACAGCTGAAACATTGGACATTTAAATTTGAACAATAATACCAATCATTGTCAACATCATTTGCAATGTTATTTTTGTCAGTAGTATTTATAATATCAGTTTAAGTATAATGTGTAATATTTCAGTTTAATGTGCAATATGTCATTTCAATGTGCAATATATCATTATGTGTGTCTTATCTTATTTTGTCTAAAGCTGTGACACTTGCCTCTTTATAAGAGTTAGGGCTGATTTCAGAATGACAGGAGGCAAACACTCCCTGTGGGTCTGTCAACATGGAGCACCAGTGCTGGGCATAGTTTTCTGTCATTGACACACAACAAGGACAGTCATCAGTCATTCTGAGGAACCATGAAAACAGAGAATCCAAATGAGTCACACCCACCATTATCCACACTGAGACTGCAGGGATTCTTAAAACTGCTCTTAACATCAGGGCAACCAGCATGCGTCTTCCAGCTGTTGGCGAAACCAGCTGCTGTGGCATCTGTAACACCACTCAGCTTAAGAAAGTCATCTGCTTGGTTGCTGTTGAAGTTCCCACACAGACCTGCAGGCAGACACCATCATGTAAATAGCAATACAAAGCCTTTACTTTAAATGGAAAGTGGATTGATTCTGGGTGCTCAGAGAATAGACTGGGCATTGATGAGCATGGTGAGATAACTGAGCAAATACAAGCTGCTACTCATGCTAGGCAAGGTCAGGAGTAGTCTCACATTAGGTTGGATTTCTTTGGCTTTAAGACACTTTTGTTCTTATTCTTTCAGCTGCATGGTAGTGTTAAACAGTTTTGGGAGTCAGTAAAAGACAAATGTAAAAGCAGATCGGTGAACAGGCGTATTGCAAATCTTACAAGATCAACAATTCAGCTCTGGGTTTAGTTTTTTTAATCAGTTTCTCTTTTTAGGATTATATCGCTCCCCAATGACATATGGAACAATAAAATTACTCTGAAGTCGCTTGCAGCTCTAAAACCTCCAATCTTAAACTCTCACTATCTGTGCACTGAACTCCACAGGATCTTCTAAACCTAATGACTATTTCTAAGAGAACTGATTGGTCAGAAGGTGGCGCTTTTATGAGTGCTGATCTCTTCTGTGGAATATAGCCTGCTCTAGAGTAAGTTAGGATTTCAGCATAAGCTACCATGGAGATGTAGCCTGCTAAGAAGTGAACCACTGTTGAAGTACCAAAAGCCCAGCGTTAAGCCAGAAGATCTCTTGATAACCTCAAATCCTGCTTTCCAGTACGGGCCTCTGGTAAAACCAGTATTTTGGCTTTGAAATAAAGTTGTGTGTAGGCTGCGTCAGATGTACTCGATTAGAGCAAAGAGCAACCACATTCAGTGCAATCAAATAGATATTGACCTGAAAGGAACGAAAGCTGCTGTTGCTGCCACTGCTAACATTCACCACACCCGTCAAACCAATATGAAATTGTTTACCCAAAGGTACTGTGATCCTGCTTTGTCTGAAAAGATAAAGCCGTTCACGTGGCAACAACTTCACCAGATATGCTTCCACTCAACTTTGTCGGTCTGATCAATCAGTTCTTTTGGAAAACACCATCACCACTCATGCAAGACTGAGTGGACTTCAGTGTGCTCAGAGAGTGGGAGGGAAAGATAAGGGTTTTAAGAGCTCCAAGCAATTAAGAAGATGATATCCTCCTGAAACACAAACTGATAAAAATGCTACAGCTTTGGACTTCCTGATCTTACAGAATTTGCAGTATGAATGAATTATGGTTATACATTTGTTCTTTACTTGCTCCCAAAAACTGTTTGACATCACCAAAGTTGCAACTGAAAGAACAAGATTTAAATCACCTTAAACGACATCAGAATGAGATTCAGTGATGACTGAATTCATCATTTACATCACAATAACAGTGGCTTCATTTTTATGAACTGATTATCTATTCTTCTATTTAGGGTTTCTGTGGGTTGCATCTATAATTTCATTCTATAATCTTGTAGACTCCCTCCTTGGTTTAGATATGGCTGTTCCAGTTATACAGAGATGACTTCTTTCACTTCTCTCTCAAACATCTACCTTCTCTCTCTAGAATGTGGATCCCGGCTATTAATATCTTAGTGTACCTACCACAGGTGTTGGCCTGGTGGTCGCTGGTCACTGTGATGTACAGCTGCATGACTGGCTCAAGCTGCACCTCCAGCAGAGCACCAACAGATGTCTGCACCAGCAGATAGTAAGAGGAGGCTCTGAAGGCCGAAATCCCAGCTGGGGATTAAGAGAAATGTTGGGGATAAGAAATTGTCAACAAGGTGAAAGCAGCAAGAGAAATGACAAACTTTTGTTGTCACACTGTCACTCCTTTCCAAGTAAATTTGTGATAAAGATGCAAACGGTAAAAATGTTGGGGAGAATTGTGTGGTAACAGCCACTGTGTGCTTAGTAAAATAAATTGGTAGAAAAAGATGCTCATAATGGGTGATATTACTGAACTTAGGCTGTTGATTTGGATGCAGATATTGTGTATTGGGAATTTCCACACAGAAACAAAGACTTCTTCCTTTACTTCCTTTGCTTCACATAAGATAGTTTAGCTTACATGTTTTCTCTTGAAAAAATATACTTTCCTACTCTTATCCAGTTATTTAATGGAAAACTGCAGTAATATGTATAAGATCAATACTGCAATTTTTTGCATTTATTTCTCGCAGCTAAATGTACATATTGTTGTGCTGACAATGAAAACATGCTGTGATATTTCAAACAAGTAATGTGGCGATTTTTGCATTTATTTCATGTAAAAAAAAAAAAAAAGTTTGTACCAATCAAATGGATGTACTTTTGTGTTAATAACAGACATATGGTTTAATATATATGAAAGCTATAGCCAGAAATTTAGCTCAAAATACATATATCAAATGTTAAATACACCAACTAACTACACTGCTAACAATGGAAAAATGCTGTAATATTTAAAATAGGTCACAAGCTTTATTTTATATGGTATTTTCATGTAAATTTTCTTGTAAAACTAAAATTTCTCTGAATGTTTAAACTCTTTTCTTACAGTAAAATCTGGAATACAGCACATTTTTAACTGTAAAATCAACAGTATCAATACATTTCTCTACCCTAAATGAAGAAAATGTTTTATCGAAGTTTTACAGTAGTGTTCTGGCAACCACAGCTGGCAGAATTTTACATTGAAAATAATAGTTTTGTTTTACAGTGTAGCCCCATGGAGGCCCCATGGTGAACCTTGTTCAACAACCAAGGGCTAATGCTGTACAAGAAAGCGACTCTCACCGGCAGAAAATGGTAACTCAGCATAGATGCCATTCACATAAACCTTGCCATTGGGCTGGATGGTAATAACCTTTACATGAAAAGAAACATGATGTTAATAATGACACCTTTACATTCATTGTGTACAATGACGGTGGGATGACTAACAAAGATGGGGAAAAAAACTGTCCAGCTTGCATTGCATTGCCATGCAACAATGAATGCAATTGTGATAAAACTTGAAAGTGTCATTCAATGTAATGACCTAACTATCATGTTCCAAGATTGATTGAAAAAATATTTTAATTCCAAATTCAATCTAGAAAAGACTGAGAGAAATTTGAGAAAAACACATTTTGTAATCTAACAACCTGTTGTGTTAAAACAATGTGTAGCAAATACTGGTTTAGAATTTAAAGACAAAATAAAAAATACTTTTTACTGAATTGAAACAAATTGTATTTTTACATTTCAACACGTTAATCATATTGTGACACATTTCACTCTCCATTACAGTTTGTAGATTCAAAATTGTCAATGAAATGTAGTACTACATATTAGTTTTCAATGAATATATTTTGAAAGAATGAAGAGACAGTTTCTGCTTTTTTCCACATAAAAAAACCTAAATATACTGTACAGTGTTGTGTGTGTGTGTCTTTTTGTGTATCACACTCACATTAGCCCCTCCAGACAAACCCAAGGTGACAGACTTGAGGCATGTTTCACTCTCAGTCTTGCCACATTGTACCAGTTCTCCCTGTATGACAAACTGGGTTCCACTGCAGTCCTAAACACACAACCACAAAACTATTCAACCATCGCTGAACTGAAATAACATGTCTGCAGGAAGTTGTGCATCGGGTTCAGAATTACAGTAGCAGTGACGGTGGATGTGTCAGCTATAGTACTGCCATGCTACACTGATACTAACTACTAATAGCAGTAAAAGCATGATAAGATAAAGGAATGTGTAATGTATAACAATATCTCAGTATTGTTTGCTAACTCTGTATTTGTTAGTCAACGCAGTACACAGTAATGTTAACTCCAATCAATATTTTTCACAAAAAATCTGATTGTAGATGTGATAAAAGACTGCAAGCATAAGTTGTCAGTTAATTGCTCGAACCAGTTTCCAGTTCCCAAGACTGAAACTTAGGTGATGGTTTTGGAGGCTTTTGCATCTCTCTCTCTCTCTCCCTCTCTCTCTCTCCCTCTCTCTCTCTGTCTCTCTCTCTCTCTCTCACACACACACACACCCACCCACCCACACACACACACACACGCACACATTGCATAAAAGATCATTTCACTGGTTTAATATGTGTAAATATCCATCATTAGACATTTAAAACCTTAATTACACATGATCTCATGTAAAACTAAAGCATGCTTTGGGCATACTTTACATATATTTATTTTTATATTCATGTATATTTATATTTTTAGATTGTAATATTTTAACAGCTGTGATGTTGACATATATTTTACCTTAGCCAGAACATAAGAGCAGTCCCCATGAAAGGTGTAGAATTTGCCATCAAAGCTCTTGATGTGAGCTCCTCCCTCCACAGAGCATATTCCTGGACAGTCCTCCTCCTGACACTCCCACTGACCACTCTTACACACACTGCCAATACACACAATTTTACCTTAGTTAACCAATGAACTGACCACTGTAAGAGTGTTATATTTACAAACTAGACTATGCTAGGCTAAACACCTAATAGATCTGCAAAATGCACTCACATTAACAAAACAGAAATTGATTTCTTCATTTAACTATTATTTTTGTAGTAAACATGCATAGTGCCCATAATGTGGAGTCTTTCGTCATTTTCAAACAAACTGACATGCTGTACATCGTACCATTTTTTGCAGTTACTGGAGTAGGACTCTCCAGGTCCATAGGTCTTGCTGTTGTAGCTGCACGAGCATTCACTCAGTGGAACGCAACCCCTTTCATTTAAATCATCAAACACCATGCCTGAAAGTGATCACAGTTACAGTGTATGGAAGGACATTATGTGCGCAATTATTTGCATATATTTTTAGGTGACGCACCTGCAGGGCAGAAGCATCCATCCATACAGTGGCTGTCACATGTAAGGCTGGCGTCTGGGTTTGAGCAGGTATCAGCACAGGGACTCCCACACTCATTGTACTCCATTTGGTATTGACATGATTTCCCTGTGAATACAACAAGATTCTACATTAAACTTTGAGACATTCTGAAGCTGGTCTCATATATAATGGATGGCATGATGATCATATTTCATAAATCAGCTGAGTCACTCTGACCTCAAATGTTTACTTGATGAGAGACAGAGGTATTCAGGAACTAACTGAACGAACTGATTAAAAGTGTGAAAGTTTCAGCACGCTTATCATCAAACATTGTTCTTGTTTGGAGAAACAGCCCACAGGTAGGTCAAGTACCATCATAAGATTAGACACAGCTGCAGGACAAGTTCATGAGCCCTTCAGTCAGTATACTGAAGTGAATTAGGCCTCCAGAGTTTCCATTAAAATTTGTATATAAATATATATATATATTTCAACTTTTTTGTGATGTTTACAAAAGATAGATTTTTCATTTTTTTCTGATTTGCAGCACTGATTTTTGGTTGTTATGTGTTTAAAGTAAGTAAATAAAGGCATGAAACTTCTCATCTCATGCATTTAATAGAGATTAATTTTTTAGATGAGGTTCAGGACCAGGACCACACCTCAATCACTCCTCTTCCTGTCGTATGCCTATATATATATATATAGCACTCTGCCCTTCCTAGTTGTTTGTTCTTGCTTCTCTTGCCCCACCCACCCTCCCTATACGTCTGCCTCCTTTTCCTGACTTCTCCTTTTCCTCGGGGGTCTGCCAGCTGAGAACTGCTGCTGATCTCCAAATAAGCTTTCCCCCCCACACCGCATCAGTTCAACTCGGTCGTTCCCAAGGAAATGATCCTTTGCAGCAAATAAACAATCAGTGGTATGGTCCTTGCTAGTGAATTTACTGACTTTAAAGCCCAAACAGAGAAGACAACCCCTCGTAAGCCAAGAACATTTAATTAGCAGTGTACTCACAGCAGAGTTCTTCGGTTCTCCAATTCTGTGGTTTGCCACCAGCATGAACACACTGTCGGGAGAATTCAGACACAGTATCGCACAGGCAGTGGGGATCTGCCTTTTCACCTTCACTGTTGCCACAGTGACAAAGGTCTGCAACACAGGCAGAAGTGAAGGAGGCAATGTCCAGCAGATTCTGACAGCTGCTGAAAGCTGGCCCCATAAGGATCTGCTCGCACACTGGTTTCTGCAGGACAAATAGACACAAAGATCACTCTTACTATATTATCCAGGGATAATCCACAACATGAAAATTAATGCCTCTCGTCATGTTGACTGTGTTTTTATTTACCTGTGGGGCTACAGGCACTGAGCTGGCTTTATCTGATGCACAAGTTTAGAGCATTCAGCTATGACTCCAGCTGTTGCTCTATCACAAGTTTAGCTGTGGTAAGCTACATCTAAGGTTTTGAACCCAGCTGCTTATTCTTGTACAAATTACATTTTCAGTCATACAGATGCTACTACAGGTACAAGTCTTTTATTGATGATAACAAAAAATCATTTTACTGCCTCTGCTCAAAACATGCATTCATCTGTGTGGCCACAAATTCTGGGCAGCAAGCTGGCATGCTTATAGGATAGGTAGATGCTAAAATTTGCCTCATGTTGACCCTTCCAATCACGTGTGAACATGGACAATTGTGCTTTGACTCCTATATAGCGGGTGGATCCTCACCAAGTTGTCACAGCTTTTTGTTGGTTCCACCGTGTAGTCAGAGCAAGCTTCAGTTGGACCATTCATTTTCCAGAAGTCGGCAAAATCCCTGAGGGATAACTTCACACCTGTTTGAATGATATAAAAGAATCACAATTCAGTTCTACGACCATGGATATACATTGACTGATGTTCTAAGGTGGGCCGAAGTGTACCATGACTGTAGAACTCATCATGAAGCTGGACCCCATTAAAGTCTCCACAAAGACCACAAGTTTGGTTCTTGAACTTCTGATCTAGCTCAACCTGTGAGGACAAATCAGTCTAGTTAAACACTATCAGAACTTGTGTACAAATCTGATGAAGTTTGTGTCATATTTTTGCAGAAATTTAGAAAACCTTAAAATGCTACTGTACAGAATAGAATATTTGTCATGACAATCTGGTCTTTGCAGCCATAGCCCTACCAGAAAAGAGTCCTCCTCATTCCAGAAAGCAACCAGTCCAAGCTTGGCTTTGATTTTAATGTAAGTGGAAGTTTTTTCAATGAGCACTCCTCCTCGACTGACTGGAAGGATAGCTCTGCAACAAGAAAATGTAGGTAAGAAAAACAAACAAAAAAAGAATCAAAATATATACAAATATGGATTTAAAAAACGACTGTACTAGATAAACTATTAAAATGAAATAAAAGCAATTTGATATAGAGTTAGATAGGATAGAACTACAGTCCTATCTAATTGGTACGTCATACAGGAAATGCGTGTCCTGTATGTTAAGCATTTAGTCCAACACCTTTCCCTCAATAACCAACTCCAGGAGCTCCAGAACCGTCCCTAGCAAAGAACCAGCCTTTTTGTTTATCAGTTTATTTAGGCATCAACAGATGACAACAAAGAAAATTCCACATGCAACAACATACTAATAAAAGATCTGCAACATCTTAAAGGACCTAAAGTTCCTTGAGAAATAGAGTCTGTCATATTTCTAGTACCAATTAACTCCCAGGTATTTGTCATGCTTCACTATTTCCACCAATATGGCTAATGGCTGGGCTAATGCAAAAACCAAGAGTGGCATTCAATACCAAGAGATTTTAGAGAAATTTACATCTGTGATTGATCTTTTCAGGTTCAAAAAATATGCTGCTCTAATAGCAATAATTCAGTTCCTTTTCTTGCTGATCAAGTCATTAAGTCAATTCAAATTATTCCCTTTGGGTTTTTTATTGTGATAGTATGGGATATTATTGAAATTATCCATATGCACCATCTGGACTGAAGCAATAAATTATGCATTTTATTTTTAGAGTAAACTCACAGTTCGCCGTCAATGGTCACTGAGCCCTTTGACAGTTCCACTACTGAACCCTGTAGGTTCAAAATGATGCTTTGGATGGTCGAAGAACCACCAGCTTCTTGTCTTCTTATCTGGATGTTGAAGTCATTGTAAGTGCTCTGGCATGAGGAGGTCAAGATGTAGTTGCAGGTGGAGTGCAACTGGAAAATATCCCCGTCAAAGGTCTTGTAGTGGAAGTTGCCCCATGTGCTGCAAACCTGGTTGTTGTGGGCAGGACCCACACCTACAAAGAGATTTTTTTTTTAATTTCGTAATTTAATAACCGTTTGTCTACAGTAATAAATGGTCACACACAGTCTAGTAAGAAAATAATTGAATCAAGCCAACAACAAGCTCACCTGTTTCAGAAATATGGAATATATTCAAAGCAGAGTGTGCCTCTGTTGGAAAAGATAAGAGTTATTAGTCCAGCAAACAATATTTGAATCTCAAACTACATTGTGACATAATAATGCTGCACTTTGCTAAAGCAGACGGTCAAACATTTAGACTGTTAATAGTCAGAACAGTTATACTTGTCAATCTGCGGAATAAAGTATAATGTACATACCACTGTACCAAGCAGCTATAATGACTGAGAGGCTCAGCCATTGCAACCACTTGTTAGCCATAGCCATTCCCTTCTCCAGAGGAATTCTGACCAAGATGTGAAGGATATACCCTCCTTTATACCAGTAGGCAAGGTCTTTGTAGGTGAAGGAGTGGCATTCAGCCTTACATGATGATTCACTGGTCCTCCCCTGTGTTCCATTCACTCGTATATTTCCAATCCACCTGCCGTCATACACCTGATATAAAATACAAGATAACAGTATGAAACCAGATGACATTTGTCATGTAGAATCCATGTTAATAGCCTCAAAATAAACATGGTGGTTGGGTTTTTGTTGTTTTCATTGAACTGATGAGTTCTTAAACTATAGATTTGTACTGTAATTTCTTGTATCAAATGAAGAACACTAAACAAGAAAGCAACACCAAACAAAGAAGCTGTGACTGTGAGTAAGGTTTATAGGAAGGGTCAGGGTTACACAATATTCCCCTTTAATATTGGGTTTGGAGACTAATGAATAAACAAATCACACCTGAAAGTGGTCAATAAGTTGGTGATGGGCTAGGTTGAGAATTTGGTGAAATTAAATGCAACATTCTTCCTGTCAAAGATGATGCATTTGGTTTTGCTGATGTTACGGCAGAGGTGGAGGCTGTGAAAGGACTGCTCAACAGAAGTAAGGATGAGCTGAAGAGCGGAGTGCATGGCCAACTGAGTATAAGATGGTATCATCGGCATACAAGTGGATCTGGGAACTGCCAGCAGCTTTTGCAACTTCATTAATGCAGTTGGAAAATAAGGTTGAACCCAAGATGGAGCCCTTGTTTGCTCCTCCGTTGTTAATTTCATTTTTGTGATTTGCTACCCAAAGATAGCAAGAAATGTTTTCTTCCATTTCTGCCTTTCTTGTGGTACAATCATGTATTGATCAATGCTAAATTTACAGCACAGACGATGTCATTTGACTTATGTGTATGATGATTTTGTACCCGAGTGGATGTTTTCTGTTTGTATTTTTGACAATAACCAGCAAGATCGAAAGGTTCTGTCTTTTCAGGGAAGGCTCAGAGATTTAGTATCCACAATTTACTGTTCTACAATTTCATTTAGCAGACTCTTTTATCCAAAGCGACATACGTCTGAGAGTAGACACAACACAAGCAAGGACCTAGTCTGTCTTATTGGCTTTTAAAATTATTCAAAGATCCAGTGGAAACACCTACAACAACCAAGCAGTGGGAATAATAGACCACCACAACCTGCCCATTATGACATGTTGTGGACTGATAATATAAGTTAAATAAAGACTAAACTAAATATGCCTGAGTGTTTGTATTTGTTTTGTTTTATCAAATTTTGACTCAAGTGGTAAAAGTTCTGTTCAAGGTGTGGTCAGATTACTAACACTTTCCACTTTTGTTTTCTTATCACCAGCAGTCATCTTTAACAATAGCAAAACTGAACAGTGACTTGACATCAATGGTAAGCTGAGATTACTGGAACTCACCTCAGCTAATTATAAATCCATTTGCGATATTGTACTGTCCACCCTAAGGAGATAGTGTGACTTGCTGAAGTGATCTGATGTGTGATGCATAGTAACGGGTGTGACCCTGATGTCTGCCCAGCAGCACTAATCAGTTGTTGCTGTCATTTATGTTGTCTGAATCCTGTTGTTCTATGGCATGCTATGCAATTGCTAAAGAACATAGTTTTTCTCACTTCAAACTACAATCACATTGATAAATTCAAAATGGCTTTTAGAAATCTTTGCACATAAAGTCACATAAGTGATGTAGCATTTCTTAATGTAAATATTAGCATGCTTGCTTCTCCAATTGAACAGATTTTCTCTATGCCTGCAAGATGAACATCTTCGATCTAAAGAAGAAAAAAGCCTTGCAACCTTTGCAGACATTGTGACAATGAGCTCGCACCACCCCACCAATGAAGGAACCCAAACTGGTGCAAGACACTGTGCAGAATTAGCTAAAGCTTCGCTCACCTTCAGGCTCACCAAGGTTCTGGAATCATACTATTGGATAGGGACTCTTTCTATTGAAGTTTCAGAAGGTGAGAGGTGCCAGGCGAGTCTGGGGATGCACACAAGTCCCTGTCTGAGCACTGCCATATTTGAGTTTTTCCCAGAGAATAGTTTTGAGGGTGTGAATATGAACAGAATAAAAGAAGAAAAAAAGCCAAACAAAGAGAACTCTGGCCTTTGCAAACTCATGGTTCTCTTGGGGATGAATGTTGTGCTAAAGTCTCTGTATGAGACTGGAAGTCAGATCTTGCACTGCTTACCAGCAGATGACAGATGAGGTAAAGAAATAAACAACTTACCAAGATGCGTAGGCACGCCGACCCACAGTGTACCCAGTTGTCCAGCTGCTCCATCACTGGTACAACCCCTGGCAAAAATGATGGAATCACTAGTTTTGGAGGATGTTCATTCAGTTGTTTAATTTTGTACAAAAAAGCAGATCACAGACATGCCACAAAACTAAATTCATTAAAATGGCAACTTTCTGGGATAAGAAACACTAAAAGGAATTTTAAAAATGTGGTAGTCGAAAACAATTGCTTTTTTAGGTCAAGCAGTGGGAAAAAATTATGGAATCACCCTGTAAATGTCCATTTCCAAAACTAATATCTGCATCAGATTAAATCTGCTCATTAGTCTGCAGTTAAAAAGGAACCTTAGACCTTGGAGAGCTATTGCACCAAGTGGATTGACATGAATCATGGCTCCAATGCGACAGATGTCAATTGAAACAAAGGAGAGGATTATCAAACTTCTTACAAAGGTCACACAATGGAAGCAGAATCAATTAGGTCAGCATTGGACAGTTTTCCAAATTCAACAAAGCTTTGGCAACATACCAAGTATATGACTTTTCATCAATGTCAGTCCTAAAAGCTTCAGTAGAAAACAACTGGTTTTCTCTTTTAGGTTCGTGAAGATATTTCACCTCTCATCCAAGAATCTGCTTCAGTTCTGAACTGAATAGAATCTACACAGACATAAATGTTGAGGCCCTAATATTTTTCTAAATGTTTAATCATTTCTGTTAAAAACAAAAGCAAGAACAAAGTTGAGAACTCAAACTTTTTTTTTTTACTTTAAAATATTTTTTAAAAATGCAGTTATCAGTTAAAAATCTGCTTATGAATGTTGATATTGCATAATTTTTGCAAAACGAAGTTTTATGGTCAGTGGACATTTTACATAAAATCCAATGCCAATATTGTGTTGTAATTGTTATTACAATTTATGTGTATGGCCACACAGATTGAGGGAAGATATAATATGAAACCCTTCTTAAGGAGATAGGTAAAGATGAGTAAAAATGTTTATTGTTTTCTTAAAAACAATAAATTAATTGATAAAACAAAACCTCTGCACCTTCTGTATTAAAGTGTGACTCACAACCTGCCCATCCACCACCCTGACCTGCACACCCTTTTATATACATTGCCAGTCAGAAGTTTTAGAACACCTCAGTTTTTCCATTTTTAAAAAAATTAAAATTCAAGTAGTTCAAGTCCAATGAATAGGTTGAAATGGTACAAAGGTAAGTAGGAGGTTAAAAAAAGGTAATGCTACCCAAAAGTGAAATATAACTTACATTTCAGAATTATACAAAAAGACCTTTTTCAGGGAACAAGAAATGGGTTAACAAGTTAAAGTTGTTTTGCAGCAATAGAGGTTCATCAAGCCTTGAAAGTTGGTGCTACCAAATCCTACAGGTATCCCAACTTTTCTTGATCACTTACAAACTCCTCTGTCTGCATAAAAGCAGTGTTGGGACACACCGTGGCACCATACACTCAAGAGCATTATTTGAACAGTATCATACTGCAGAAAATAGTGTTTTGCTAGAAAAATGGTGAGGAAAAGGCAATTAACAATTGAAGAGAGACAGACCATCATAGCACTTAAAAATGTAGGTCTTTCCTACAGAGAAATTGTGAAGAAAATCAAGGTGTCAGTGAGTACAGTTTTCTTCACCATCAAAAGTCATTCAGAAATTAAGGGAAAACTCTGACAGGAAGAGGTCTGAAAGACTCAAAGCCACGACAGTCTCAGAAGACAAGTTTCTGAGAGTCAACGGCTTGCAAGATAGGTGACTCATAGGACAACAGCTTCAAGCACAGCTTAATAGTGGTCCTAGTAAAAAGTCTCAGTTTCAACTGTCAAGAGAAGACTTGGAGCTGCAGGTTTGACAGTTCGAGTTGCAGCAAGAAAGACATTGCTAAGATATCAGAATAACAAAAAGAGACTTGCCTGGACCATGAAACACCACCAATGGAGTACTGAAGACTGGTAGAAGGTATTATGGACTGATGAATCAAAATTTGAAATCTTTGGTTCATCTTGCAGGACTTTTGTATGTCGTCAAGTAGGAGAAAGGATGGTTCCTCAGTATGTGACATCAACTGTCAAACATGAAGGAGGAAATGTGATGGTCGGGGGTTGTTTTGCTGGATCCAGGGCCTTTGATTTGAACAGAGTGAGAGGTACCCTGAACCAAAACGACAACCACAGCATTCTGCAGTGCCATGCAGTACCCTCTGGTATCAATCAATCCTTAATTATATTGCACTTCTCATACAACTAAAATGCAACACAAAATGCTTTACAACAGTTAAAAACATTACAGAAAAACAGAGAAAATCTGTCCCTCCCACCCTCCACATATACGTATATACACACACCCATCGGGAATGGAGTGTTCTAAAACTTTTGACCAGTAGTGTAAGAAAACGTAACCTTAGTTACTCTTTAGTGATGGTAAAACTGACTCATTAGAATTGTCATTTTAAAAAGGTTGCACAATGTTGAGATTTTCTGAGTCAACCTGAAATGTAAAAACACTGAATCAAAGTGTGTTTGGACAACATCAACACCTTCAACCAACAGTGATAACGTTGCTGAGAAAACAACACCTGTGTTTTGATCAGGGTCAATTTGGAGAAATTTGAATGTGTTTTTTTTAATGAAAGCAAGGTTACACAGACAGTCTTTAACAAGATGAAAATGAAACTAGCATGCATAACCCAATGTGTAGATTAAAAAAAAAACTCACTGGAAATTCGGCTCAGTGAAAACAGAATCATCATATGTAGGCAATATACTCTATTTACTAGTTGATGTCTAGTTGATGTCTAATAAATTAATCAGAATTATGTCATGGGAAACAGTATCTTATGGGGCATGCTTAAAAGTGGTTATTTATTATTATTTTGTGCAGTTAACTTACAAATTCAAGATTTGTATGACAATGTGCCATTTAGCAAATTAAAGCACAAACAGAGTTGGGACATGGGACCTCTACAAGTGTGCTGGAGAGTCTGACACCAGGGCGAGGGCAGTTAACCCTCTGGGTTCGGTGGGTTGTGTTGTGAAGCCCTGCAAATTGGGCTTGTTCTGGCATATCCTACAAATGTTTGATAGAATTGGGATCTGAGGAGCTCTGAGGCCTGGCCAACACCTTGGGCTTTTATTTAAATGTTCCTTAAAGGGTTCTTCAGTGACTTTTTTGGTGCGTCTGGGCACATTGTCCCGCTGAATGATGCTGATGTTATCAGGGAGTGCCAAGGCGATGAGGAGGTATGCTTGTTCTGTAGCAATGTTTAGGTGTGTAGCATGTGTAAAGGTAACAGCCACATCATGCCAGGACTGAAGATTTCCCAGTAGAACATTGCATTGTAATAGAAGGACCAATATTATACAGTTTAGCTGCTATTGATTTTAATGTTGTGGCTGGTTGGTCTATGTAAATGAACAATTTGCAACCAACAATTACTCCAATAATCTAAAACTAGTTGGGCATTGTGTTAACTTTCATCAAGTCAAGCCGAAGTCAACAAGAAAAAAAGAAACATGTCTGTAATATACCCCAGCGACCCAACTTTTTGAAAACCCCAGATCTGTCCACAGCACACAGAAGCCACAGGAACACTTCAAAAAGGCATGCAAGTGAGATAAGCCTGATGTCAAGGTGTGTAAGTTGTTATCAGTGTGTATCAGGTAAGACTGATAACTTTAGGTGCTACTGTTTGCCTAACAGGAGTGGTGCTGGTGTCAGTCAGAGAAACCCAAGAAGTAAGAGGTCAGAAGGAAATGCAAACTTGACAAAAACAGAAGAACAGAAAATCATCCTTGCAAGATCACTGGACCCAGGAATGATGTTCATATTGAAGGCTTTTGCTACACATAACTTCCATGCAATGGCAATTTTCAGTTTTATTTCATGACACCACTCAGCCACAACATTAAAACCACTGACAACGAAAGTGTATAACATTGACTATTTCCTTCGATATAATGTTCAGCTGGGAAACCTTGGGCCTTGGCAGTCACGTGGATGCTATTTTGATACAAGCAGATTACCCATGTTATTTTTAAGTTAAGAATTAAACCCTACAAAAGATTAATGTTCACACACAAACCCCGCCTGTGTTAACTCCACACAGTGAAAAAACTGCCAGGTCACACAAAGTAAATAAATCAAAAATAGAATCACATAAAACCCTCGTTGTTATGACAAATAAAGGAAAGAAAAAAAACTTTTCAAACTCCCTTCCTTCATTTATTTCAACGAAAACTGGGATATAATGAAAGGAGTCCACTTCAGGATTTTCTGATTAATTCTTTAATACAGTTCAGTCAATACAACTCAGTATTCCATTTTGGGCTTTTCTCATGATCCCACAAAAAAGTCAAAGCACTGACATTTCTCACAGTAACATTCATTCATCCCAAAATGAAAAGTAAATCCACAGAAGAAGCCAGGCGAAGAAAAAATAAACCGAAAAAAAGAAGGAAAAAAAAGCCAAACAAAGAGAACTCTGGCCTTTGCAAACTCATGGTTCTCTTGAGGATGAATGTTGTGCTGAAGTCTGTTTGAGACTGGAAGTCAGATCAGTCAGATCTTGCACTGCTTACCAGCAAACGACAGATGAGGTAAAGAAATAGACAACTTACCAAGATGCCTAGGCACGCTGACCCACAGTGTACCCAGCTGTCCAGCTGCTCCATCACTGGTACAACCCCTGGCAAAAATGATGGAATCAGTAGTTTTGGAGGATGTTCATTCAGTTGTTTAATTTTGTACAAAAAAGCAGATCACAGACATGCCACAAAACTAAATTCATTAAAATGGCAACTTTCTGGGTTTAAGAAACACTAAAAGGAATTTTAAAAATGTGGTAGTCAATAGCAAATGCTTTTTTAGATCAAGCAGTGGGAAAAAATTATGGAATCACCCTGTAAATTTCCATTTCCAAAACTAATATCTGCATCAGATTAAATCTGCTCATTAGTCTGTAGTTATAAATGAATCTCACACCTTGGAGAGCTATTGCACCAAGTGGATTGACATGAATCATGGCTCCAACGCGACAGATATCAATTGAAACAAAGGAGAGGATTATCAAACTTCTTAAAGAAGGTAAATCATTGTGGAATGTTGCAAAAGATGTTGGTTCATCACAGTCAGCTGTGTAAAATCTGGACCCAGTACAAACAACATGGGAAGGGTGTAAAAGGCAAGCACACTGGTAGACCAAGGAAGACATCAAAGTGTCAAAACAGAAAACTTAAAGCTATATGTCTTGAAAACAGAAAATGCACAACAAAACAAATGAGGAACAACTGGGCAGAAACTGGAGCTCTGTGACCGAACTGTAAGAAACCTCGTAAGGGAAATGGGATTTACACACAGAAAAGTGAAATGAAAGCCATCATTAACACCTAAACAGAAAAAACAAGGTCACAGTGGGCTAATGAAAAGCAATGGTGGACTGTGGATTACTGGATGAAAGTCATATTCAGTGATGAATCGCGAATCTGCATTGGACTAGGTGATGATGCTGGAATTTTAGTTTGGTGCCGTTCCAATGGGATTTATGAAGACGATTGTTGAAGAAAACATGCAAATTTCCACAGTCATTGATGATCTGGGGCTGCATGTCAGGCAGAGGCACTGGGGAGATGGCTGTCATCACATCTTCAAAAAATGCACAAGTTTACATTGACATTTTGGACACTTTTCCATCAGTTGAAAGGATGTTTGGGGATAGTGAAATCCTTTTTCAAGATGATAATGCATCTTTCCATAGAGCAAAAACTGTGAAAACTTTCCTTGAAGAAAGACACTTTCTTCAGCATCTGGGAACCCAAAGAAGTCCTCATCCTTTGTCCCTTCCTTGAATCTCTCCCTTAGCTTCCACTGCTTCTGCTCCTCCACTTGTTTAGCAGATGGGTGGCAAGGATTGAACCAGGAGATGTATTCAATCGACCAGATGCCCACTTTCCTTGCTCTGTCATTGATGGAAAACAGAAAGGTTCTTGGTGACAAACACCTTACGCTTGTTGAGGCAGGAGATTTCTAAGTAAGTTTGGGAGTCAGACACAACTTCTCTGGTCAGCGGCACTAAATGGTTGCATTTATATAGCACTTTTATCCAAAGCGCTTTACATGATACATCACATTCACTCATTCACACACACATTCACACACTGATGGCGGAAGCTGCCATGCAAGGCGCTAACCACAACCCACCAGGAGCAATTAGGGGTTCGGTGTCTTGCTCAGGGACACCTCGACATGAGCTCGATTGAACCGGCAACTATACAGTTACAAGACGGCCACTCTACCCACTGAGCCATGCCGCACTACAATCAGTGGACCCCTCAGTGGCAGATTGATGTTGAGTGTCCTGTGGATTTATGTTTTGCTGTATTTGAGGCAAATTTGAAGTCAAGGAGGTGCTTATCTCTCTGCTTATGCTGGGAACCAATGTAAGAGGCTATTATTCGTTTGGTTTACTCTTTCTGTAAGGTTTATCACACCAAGCAAATTTATCAAAATATAACAAGACAAATGATGCTGTCACTGCTATGTTTTTATTTTTATAAAAAATAATCCATTTGTATGTTTCTTTAGTCTTATGCTGGCTTTTATGTCTGTTGTGGCAGAAGAAAATGAAAATGCCACAAAAACGGAAACTCAGGTACTCTGTAGTAGAGGTAAGGTTGACTCATACGTCACACGCAAAAGTTACACAATGTTGAGATTTTCTGAGTCAACCTGAAATGTGAAAACACTGGATTAAAGTATGTTTGGACAACATCAACACCTTTAACCAACAGTGATAACAGGGCTGAGGGAACAGCACCTGTGCATTGATCAGGATCATTCTAAAGAAATCTGAATATATATATATTTTTAAATCTTAGCAAGTTTACATTACAGATATTTAATACATTAAAAATAATAGTAACATGCAGTGCACTGTTGAAGATATTTCACTCTTGGTCCTTCAAAGTTTGCTGTAGTGGTCTGTTTTATTGGTATTTCTGGTAATACGGTGGATTTACCGAAACAGAGTATGGGTCTGCAAAGGTGAGTCGACCCAGAGCATTTTCAGGGTATACATTTTATAGGAATGTCAGCAGATGGATCAAAGGGTAGGGAGGGGGATGTATGTAACTATGAAAGTGAGTAGTTACCTTGGTTAATCTGTGTATGATTGCTAATCAGCGACCGAGGGTCAGACAACAGAACAATAGGGTAATTGAATCAAGAAGTCTGGGAAACAACTTCAAAAAGCACAGGTGTGACAACAAAAGGTAAGAGGGGGATCTGGCACACAGTAGTACAGAAAAGATTAAAGAATTGTCGATAACCGTGGGAAATGGAGTGACGTGACGGAAAGTATCTGTAGCAAAAAAAAGTATCTGTAGCAAAAGGTCTGGTATTTTCTTCATCAGTACATACGACAATCAGTGGAAGCTATTCCATTTTATAATTTAAATGTGTTTTTTTTTTAAATCAAATATTTAAGAAATAGTTGTATGGCTCAATGAAACACGATAGTCTTGAGTGCTATACATGCAGACTATATTTTATATACTATACTCCTATTTATTGTCTACTTTCATGATGTCTTATAAACTATTTAGCATTATGTCTTGAGAAACAGCAGCCAATGGAACATACTTCAAAATGTATATCATTATTTTGTGTTGCTTACTGAAAAATTTTGGATTTGAATGACACAGTGCCATTTAGCAAATTAAAGCACAAAGTAGAGTCAAAGGACATGGGACCTCTGGACAGGTGCTGTGATCTTTGGCATGAAGACATTGGCAATTAACCCTCTTGGTGGTGTGGATTGTGGTGTTATAACATGGTGACTCACAATAGTGCAGCAGCTTCTTGAGCTCCGAGGACACAATCTGCTTTTAGTGATTTAGGGGGCAATTCCAGAGCCAGTCTATGAATACATATGCATGCGATGTGCAGTTCAGCCGAACTAACAAACATCGAGTACTGTTCGGTTACAACAGCTTCACTGGGCTTCAAAGATACCTTATTCATGCATAACATTTAAATGATGTCTCTAGAGCAGAAAGGTCAGCATATGTATATGCTAGGTGGTGTGTTTTAAGGAACCCATCCTTGACCCTCTGACAGAGCCACTGTAAAACAGTTCATAGCTATCAATGTCATGTCAAAGAGTATGACTTTTAGACATGCAATTGCAGGAGTTTCCTGGCTTCATACCCATCCAGACAGGAATTTTTATGGAAAGTCAGAAGTTTGGAACTTGACGGAACAGACACTTCATATCCATCCTCATTTCTCCCTGTTGAGGGCATTGCTGGAAAATGTGTCGTAAACACATCCACTGTACAGCTAAACAACATGAGAGAAAAGGTGACTGTAGTCATGCTGCTCTGCATGATGTTTGAGATTTAGAGTAATGAAAGTAGGGATGGCTCGATACCGCTTTTTCACATCCGATACTGCAGCCTTGAGGATCGAGCGATACCGATATGAGTCTTTTTGTCAATAATACATGGATGTAATTTGCTTGATACTGACATCTAAAAACACCACGTTCATTGTACAACACCTGTTCTGGTCCCCGAAAGAAAGAAGAAAAACGTGACAACAAGTTATGTGTAACTGCTGTGGCTTTATTAAAACTTAAAGTTCACATCGCTTTTAACAGCGTTTGTAAACACAACAGACCCAGCTGCACCATTCAAATGTTTGAAATAAAACTGCAACTTGGTGCATATATTTAAATTAAACTAAATAATCCCAGTGTATAAACAGAAAAGTTACATTATAGTACCTCAATGGCATTGCAAGGCTGCAATAAATAATTTTATGAATTAACATAAAATAATAGCATCTCCACTAGAATAATGTAGGTAGTACTCAGTAAGTTACACATGGCTTCTCAAGACACTGTCAAGAAATTAACAAGGACCTGGGCAGAGAACCACACTACTAAGGCTGGTGGGAATGAGAATGGTTTATTGCGCACAGGTGGAATATGGCTGAGGTGGGGGAACCAGGAGGCAGGGGAACAGCAGGCGGAGTGGGGTTTGGGCCGGAAGGTTCTGGAGCCAGGGATCAGCAGTCGCTGTTGATCTGAATGAGGGACGGAGTGCCGCAGATGGAGAGAGGGGATCCCTGGGGGCCGGTAGCAGGTGGGGAAGGAGCCAGCCAGGGTGGGGACCGACGGGGCGACCGAGGAGCAGACAGGGATACACAGAGGGACTCAGGGGAACTAGAGGGGCTGGAGGAATAGGAGGGACTGGAGGGACGGGAACAGGAGGGTCTAAAGGGAAAGGAGAACCTGGAAGGAAACTAGAAGGACTTGGGGACCAGGAGGACTAGGGGGACTCCGAGAGGGACTAGAGGAGAGCTTGAACCAGAGCTTGGATTGGACTGGGTAACTGACAGGACTGGGCTAAGGACTGGACTGGATAACTAGTTGGACTGAACTGAATAATTGGCTGGACTGGACTGGACAGGGACAACTAGCTGGACTAGACTGGACTGGATAACTGGCTGGACTGGACTGGGACAGGACTAAGCTAATTTAAAGGGGAACTGGATGAGGGGCAGGACTAGGATAATTGAACCAGCCGGAGGACTCGTTCTGGGGGACGACCCGAAGGCTGGACTGGCCGAGGATGGACAGGCCGGAGGGTCCGCTCTGGAGGATGGACCGTAGGCCGGACTGGCTGCGGGTGGACCGGCCGGAGGGTCCGTTTAGGGGGACGGCCCGAAGGCCAGACTAGTTGAGGATGGATGGGCCAGAGCCGGACAGACCGGGGCTTGACAGACTGGGGCTGGACAGGCGGTAGGAGCCGCTCCGGAGGACGGCCCGGGGGCTGGACTGACAGGCTGGACCGCTCAGGGGGACGGCCCAGGGGCTGGACAGACTGGGGCTGGACAGATAGGAGGGGCCGTTCTGGAGGACACTCTGGGGACTGGACAGGTTGGGGAGGGTCTGCTCCGGAGGCCTTCCCGGGGGCAGGACAGACAGGAGGGATCGCTCCGGAGGACGGCCCCGAGGCTGGACTGGGAACTGGGTTCGGGGCCCGCGGCGGCGGGACCCCTCCGGGAGCCGGAGCCGGAGCCAGCGGCCGGACAGGAGGCCGGCGGAAGTGGACTCCTTCCGGGGGCCGGGCCAGTGGCCGGATTGGGGACCGGCGACAGCTGGGCCTCTTCGGAGTCGGGTCGATGGCTGGACTGGGAACTGGGCTGGGAGCTGGCGGCAGGACCTCTCTAGGGGCGGAGCCGGGTCCGGTGGATCCTCCGGGGGCGGCGCAGGGTCCGGTGGATCCTCCGGGGGCAGCGCAGGGGGAGAGGCGCATGGGCCTCTTCAGGGATTCAGGTGAGGCCTTAAGCCTTTTAAAGACTATCAAAAGCTCAGGGACTGGAGGTGGGGCATCGACCCCCTGAGGGACTGGAGGCGGGGGCCGTTCCGGGGGCGGAATGGGATCCGAGAGCCCCTCTGGGTGGCGGAACCAGATCCGGGGACGGGAGCCCCTCCGGGGGCGGAACCGGAGCCATAGGCCCCTCCGGGGGCAGAGCTGGTAGGGAGGAGCAGAGTCTCTTTTGGGATTCGGGGAAGGCGTTTCGCCTCTCTGAAGGCATCAGGGAGTCCTTCAACTCTTCTGATGCTACCGAGAGCCCAGGGACTGGAGGCGAGGTGAGGTTCAGCAGACGGGGCAGGTTCATCGGCGTCCGCAGGAGTTCCAGGAGTTCGCAGGGTCGATAGGGAACCAACTCAGGTTTCTGTGCAGCCTCCTGGTGTGCCAGTGACACCACACCCTCCCGGACTTCCTGTCTATCTGCCTTAACCCACATGAGAAAAAGGAGGGAGAAGGTTTGGGGATGCCAGGTGGGTAAGGGTGAGAGCCCTGACAGACACACAATCAGAACAATGAAAATCAAGGCTATACAACTGATTTGCTGCACCAGAACAAAAACAGAAAAACAAGGGTAAACAGTGACAGTGCAATCTAGTGTCTTTCTTCTTTTGCATGCAGCCGCTGATGTTGTACTGTATGTAAAACACTCGTGAAACTAAATATTAGAATGAACACTATTCCGATACTCACATTATGTTCACTGAAAACAATAAAACATGCTAGCTGCCTGACGTTGAACTGAAAATACTTAAGCTGCCTTGTCTCCTCATGTTGAGGACAGATTTTTCTTCAGAAAGTTGAACATTTCAGCCTTCTCAGCTGTCAGTCTGCTCCTTTTTTCATCAATAATGTTGAAGGCTGTGCTGAAGAGCCTCTCACTCTCCACACTTGTTGAAGGTGTGCAAAGTAATTTAGCAGCCGTGACTGCCAAGGAGGGCAGTCTCCCAGGTGTGGGATAAATAATTTATTTTATTTTCTATTGTTAGCTGGTCCAATAAAATAACAATAATAAATGATTTATATACAAAGTGTTTAGTATAATTAAGTATAGTACTTATGTATAAAGAACTAGACATATATTGGTGCCACTTTTTGCATTCTTGGGGGAGTCCAATTTTAAATAGGGAGATATAAAGTTTTCTCAGTGAACAATTATTTTATTGACACGTGTACAACACTGATGGAATATAAACAATATCTGGCGATTAAACCTTGTCCTAACGTTCTCATGCGAGTGAAGCTGAGAGCAGCGTAGGATCTCCCCTGATGCCATTTACACTGGTGGGGTGGACGTGCGGATGAGAAGAGGAGAGACCTGTCACCTAATAATATGTAACACGAAAACATGTCCACAGTTCGCTACTTAATCACATTTAACCCGAAAAACAGTAGAAAACAACAAAAAACAGTAAACGTACAACAGAAAAGCCGTCAAGTGGCCACAGACTGAAACGTAAGGCGCACACCTTCATGCGAAGGGGGGAGTCTGAATTTTCCGGGGGGTCAAAAAATACAACAATCCCCATTTTCCACCACACAAGGTGGTTTCTCATCCAGCAAAATGAACTCGACAATTTTCTGTGTTATATTTTGGCGTTGGAGCGAGTTTTGTACTCTTCTGTAGTGCTTCCTGCAACGATGGCTGCCACGGTCCACTTTTATTTTTGCAAACGTTGCACTCAGCTATTTTACTTTTCTCCTCCGTTCGGATATAATAATTCCACATGGCAGACATGACCAGCTTTTTTTTTTTTTTTTCCTCTAAGTTTCATTTAAGTATACAATGTATACACAAAAGTAAACATAACAGTAAACATGCCAGGGGGTATGGGGTACAGTTACGTTACATCATTGATAAATAAATGGTATTTTTCACAGATGTACATTGTTCTTAGAGCCTTTTTGTTATTTGAGTTCTTCAGTAAATTAATGTAAGAGAGTACATCATTGTTAAAATGGGTAAATGAGGGCCTCTGCCTACTGTACTTACATTTGTGAATAAAGAATTTTGATAGCAAAATTAAAAGGTTAATGATGTGAAACACATCTTTTTCTTGTTGTCTAAAAAAGCAGAAAACCACATTTTCCCACTTGAGAGTGAAGTCTTTGTATAAATGTCCAGTTACAAAACAGCAGAATTTCTTCCAAAAAGCCTTGGAGTCGGAGCAGGTCCAGAAGAGATGAAGAACTGTCTCTGGGTGATTTCCACAAAACGTTCAGTTTGCATGAATGTCCCTTTTAAATTTTGTCATGAAATGGTTAGCAGGATAATATTTATGAATAATTTTAAAAGAAACCTCTTTGACCTTGTTCGTTATTAAGTATTTGTTAGGAATTGTCCAAACCTTTTTCCATAAAATGTCATTTTCAAATCGATTCCAGTAAAACACAACATGAGGAACAGATACAAGTTCTCTTTGGAATAAGGCACGAATTTTTTTATTACAATTTTTGTAACCTGAGAAGCATATTTTACCTGTTTCGGAATTTAGTGCATTGGGAGAAGAGACAGAGATCTGAGTGGGCAAATTTAAGTTTTTGAATAGCATAATGATGCCTGAGGGAATAGCATCAAAAAGTATTGCATATTGTTTAGGTGTAACTGGGAGTTGATAATTTGTTAAAAATTCCGAGTAAGACATCAGTTGCCCATTGCTATTAAAGAGTTGCTTTACCAAGATTATCTGTTTCTCCACCCAATCATTAAAGAATAAGGATTTGTTTTTGTAGAGAATGTTCTTGTTATTCCATATTATGTATGAATGAGGAGAAAAGTTGTGTTTGTAAATTAGGGACCATGCTAAAAAGACTTGCTTGTGGAATAGTGCTAATTTTATAGGGAGTTTGTCAATACTATAGTCACATCCTAAAATAAAATGTAAGCCACCAAACCTAGAGAAAATATAGTGAGGAATAAAGTTCCATATTGAAATTGGATTTTTTAGAAAATGTTTAGCCCAGTTTATTTTAAATGTATTGTTAAGGTTGGTAAAGTCCAAGACATTGAGACCTCCTTGTTCATAATTATTCATTAAAACATTTTTCCTAATGTAATGAGTTCGGTTCTTCCAGATGAAGTTAAAGAGCATACGGTCAATATCCTTACAAGTTTTGGCGTCTACATGAAGTGAAAGTGCCGCATAAGTTAACCTGGATAGACCCTCTGCTTTAGAGAGCAAGATCCTTCCTCTTACAGTTAAATCTCTTTGTAACCATTGATTTAGTTTAGATTGTGTTTTTTAATAATTGGGGTAAAATTTGTTGAGAGCCTATATTTGCAGTCCTTACAGATTGTTAGTCCTAAGTAAGTTACTTCCTTTACGACGCGTATATCACAAATACTACTTTCATTGCATTCTTTAATTGGTAGCAGTTGGCATTTATTTAAGTTTAGAGTTAATCCTGAGGCCTTAGAAAAGTTTTGAATGATGTTTAAAGCAACAGACACCTGGCTGTTATTTTTTTTAAAAATTGTAGTATCATCTGCCAGTTGGCTTATGAAAATTTCTCTACCAGCTATTGTAATTCCGTTCAATTCACTTTTAAGGCTATAAGATGTTAAAATTTGTGTGCAAAGCAGGAAAAGATATGGACTAATTGGGCACCCTTGACGGATACCACGTTTGAGCTCAAATCTTGAGGTTGTACCATTTTTCATTCTAATGGAGCAGTTTGCATTTGTATATAAAGCCTTAATCCCATTACAGAATATATCTCCAAAGCCGAATTTCTTCAGTGCTAAAAACATAAATTCGTGCTCAATTGAGTCGAACGCTTTGTAAAAGTCCAGAAAAAGGATAAAGGATTCATCTAAGATTAATTCGGAGTAGTCTAGGATGTCTAATACAAGTCTGATATTATTAGAGAGGTGCCGATTCCTCATGAAGCCAGATTGTGTCTCATCTATTATTACATCTAAAACGTCTTTAATTCTTCTAGCAAGCATTAGAGCCAGAATTTTATAGTCGTTATTTAGTAAACATATTGGTCGCCAATTATCTATAAAAAGTGATTCTTTGTTAGGTTTGGGAAGCAAAGTGATTAGGCCCTGGGTGAGAGTAGGAGGGAGAGACCCCTTATTAGTGCTCTCTATGAAAACCTGTAGTAAAAAAGGAGCTAACAGATCAGAAAAACATTTATAAAACTCTGCGACCAGCCCATCAGTGCCTGGTGATTTGTTGTGTTTAAGAAGGGCAATAGATTTAATAACCTCTTCCTCTGTAAATGATCGATCACAGTGATGCCTATCTGAATCTTCAATAGTTTTTACATTAACAGAGTCTGCAAAGTGAGTAGCATTATTTTCATTATATTGTGATTCATACAAATTTTTATAAAATTGATAGCAATATTGTGATATAGATTTAGCATCATCTGTGACGGTACCATTTATGTTGAGTTGCTGTATTGTATTGGTTTTAGAGCGATGTTTTTCTAAACGAAAGAAGTATGCGGAGTTCTGTTCTTCCTCTAGCCATCTTTTCCTTCACCTTACAAACGCACCTTCTGCTTTATGGCGATAGAGCTCGTCTAATTTAGTTTGATGTTTTTGGAGTTGTAGTTTATCCTCCTCTGAGAGTTCACTAGGGTGTTTTTGGTATATTGATGTAATTTGGACAACTAAAGATTCCTCTTCTGCAGCTTTGGCTTTAGCAATTCTGGCTCCGTAATGTCTTAGAAATTTACCTGCTTCATATTTAAAGAGCTCCCAATTTAAACTATAAGAGCCCTCCTTTTTAGCTTTGCACCAAAAAGAGTCAATGAGTTTTTTAATTTCAAATTTAACTGTGTCATATTCTAAGAGGGAACTGTTCAGCTTCCAGTAAGAGTATCTGTGAAGATTATTTTCAGGGGCAGAGAGCTGTACATTTATATAAATGGCCTTATGGTCTGTTAAGGGTGTTGCAAGGACATTGACCGTAACAGCATCGTGGGAGAAGTTACTAGATAATAACCAGAAATCAATGCGCGATTGTCTAGAACCTGAGCGGTTACTCCAAGTAAATGATTTATCATTGGGAAATTTCTCTCTCCATATGTCAACAATATCAAATTTTTCCATAAAAGCTTTTAGTCTTACATTTAGTGTTGAACTTTCATTTGGGGGCCATCTGTCCAATGCATTGTTTAAAGAGACATTCAAGTCCCCACCAATTAACAGAGTCGAGTTTGGATATTTGGTTAGCCAGAAAAGGAGTCTTGTTTCTACAGAATCTAAAAGCTTATCATTTTCAGGTTTGGTGTTATAGCCATATAAGTTGGTGATAATGATAACTGAATGATTATAATTTATCACGTGACATATATAGTGACCTAATGAGTCGCAGTCTGAATGTAAAATTGTACCATTAAATGTACCTTTCAAAGTAGTTACCCCAGCTGATCTTTCTGTACCGTGTGCGTACCAGACATCATTACCCCATTGGGACTTCCAGAAGTTCTCGTCAGCTGCTACAGAATGACTCTCTTGAAAAAAACAGAAATCAGTTTTGAGTTTTTTGGCAAACAAAAATAAGGCTTTTCGCTTACAAATTTGTTTTAACCCCCTGGCATTAAGGGAAACAACAGATAATGACAACGTAAAAACTAGAACAGGAACAAGAAACAGGAAAAAACAAGAAAAAACTAGGTAGTCTGAAGAAAAGTCTTTCTCAATAAACCTAGTGCTGCTATATCAAGTCCAAGTGTTCGGTAAAACTGTGCACATTATAGGTAAAAAGCCTCATTGTGCTTGTAACTATGAACCTGAGTAACCCTTTTTTTTATTTATTTACTTTTTTTGTAAGTATACTAACTTAATCTTTACTTTTGAAGGCTGTGGTAAGAACAAAGGCACAAATACTGATCAATGATAGCCTGTAGATCTTCATCAGACGATCTTTCATTTTTTAGGTGGGAAGATTTCAACACCATTGACAAATCCACGGACTCCAACGTAGTATGCAGTCTTGCCGTCTTGCCGTCCTCTCGCGCCTTTTTTATGGTAGGGTACAGCTCTCCTCGACGTTCTTTTTCAGCTTTGGTGAGATCCAGTGCAAATCTAAGACCGTTGTCTTGGAGGTACTTGGAGGTCTTGCCTGCTTTGTATAGGTCTTCTTTCACCGTGCGCAGGGAGAATTTCATGATGATGCCTCTGGGTCTCACACTGTTTGGTATCTTGGGACCGACACGATGCACAGCGTCAATAGTGTCGAGTAGGCGCCCTTTTAGCTCTGGCATCACTGCTTGGCAAACTGTTATGGTGATTTTCCGCACATCTTCTTTTTCAGTTTCTTTCACACCATAAACTTTGAGATTCATCCTCCGTGAGTGACTTTCCAGGTCGTTGATTTTCTTCATGCATGTATCAAGTCGTTCTTCTCCTTTGGCCACATTTGTCTCCAAAATACGCACTTTTCCTTTCACATCTTTGATTTCTTCACACGCAAAATCTATTGTTTTCTTGAGGCCTTCTATCTGCAAGGCAACACGGTCCGCTCTTTCATTTATTAGCTTCGACAAGCTAGCCACCACATCTGTATTTTCTTGCCCAGAAACAGAGTGCATTTGTTTTTTCGGCGCAGGAGACTGACTTGGGGAAATGGGCAGAGGTGGAAAGTCATGCACATCTTCGGTCCGCGTCAACGGTGTGGAGGCATAATCGTGACAGTTGTCAATCAAAGGGTTGCCTACCGTGACCATGTTGTTAGCATAGCCGTCTAGCTTGAGCTGTCCCAGCGGTCTTTTCTTTTCACATGAATTCATAATTTCTTTGAATTGTAGCGAGTAAGCTGTCCTTGTAAGAGAAGACACAGCAAAAAGTTCTTCGGAAGGGTTTATACTTTGTTTTTACCGTGTTTGAAATTATATTTTGCAGCGCTCGGCAAAAGCATGTTACACAGCCGCCATCTTGGCCAAGCCCGCGCGCTCAGCTTCGGCAGACATGACCAGCTCTGCAGCCGGCTTCTGCTCATGTGACGAAAACACGGGCACATGGCAACCATGGCAACAGCTCGTCTGTGTTACGGCATGTCGTGAAACGTAAAGATGAGGATATATGAGACAGATTGGGCTGATGGATTGGATCGAACCAGTTCTAATAAAAAACTCCGATGCTCGATCCAGTCATTTTGGCCTGGATCGAACTCGATATCAATCCAGCGAATGGCAGTAATCATATGTGAGTGTGGATATGAGTATGGATGATGAAACTGAGCCCAGTTGGAAGACTGGTAGCCATGTGGACCATCACTGTTTTACACAGGGCCAGGCGGAGTTAGGGTTGCATAGTTGCTTGGTGGTTAGCACTGTCGCCTTGCAGCTAGAAGATTTCCAGTTCGTATCCCGGCCTGGGCCTGAGATCATTCTGCATGTTCTCCATGCGTAGGTTTTTTTTTCCAGGTTTTCGGGCTTTTCCCCACAGTTCAAAAACATGCTGAGGTTAATGTCCACAGGATGTCCACAGGATCCTTCAATTTCTCTCATCCCATTCATTGTCTATGTGAAATCCAACACATTGCATGCTGGTTGTGTTGCAATGCGTTGCTCTGCAGTTGCCTGCAGCTCATTTGCACAAAGTAGTTTGATTTCTACTTTATCTGCATATGGGTTTTTTCTTAATTGAAGGACATATGGTCAAGGTGAGATGCTGAGCGCATGCTATACATAGGGGACGGAAGAGACTGATGCTATGATCGCTGAGCCAATCAAGTTCATCCATCCATCCATGTATTCTCTATACACCACTTTATCCTCACGAGGATCATGGGGGTGCTGGAGCCTATCTCAGCTGACTCGGGCGAAGGCAGGGGACACCCTGGGCAGGTCGCCAGTCTGTCGCAGGGCTACATATACAGACAAACAATCACACTCACATTCACACCTACGGACAATTTAGAGTATTCAATTAACCCCAGCATATTTTTGGACTGTGGGAGGAAGCCGGAGTGCCTGGAGAAAACCCACGCATGCACAGGGAGAACATGCAAACTCCATGCAGAAAGATCCCAGGCCCGGGCCGAGATTTGAACCGGGGATCCTCTTGCTGCAAAGTGAAAGTGCTAACCGCTAGACCACTATGCAGCCCCAATCAATTTCAATTAAATTCAATTTTATTTTTATACTGCCAATTACAATTCAAATGGTCTCTTTACAGAACCCATATGCCCGAACCCCCAGAGCAAGTCTTAAGGTGACAGTGCCAAGAAAAAACTCCCTTTTAACAAGAAGAAACCTTGAGCAAAACCTGGCTCAAATGGGGGGGACCCGTCTGCTGCTGGCCGGCGGGTTGAGGGACAGAAGAGGTAGAGGGGGTGGGAGAGGGACAGGAGAAAGATGGGTGGGGTACAGTAGGCACCCAGCATTTTTTTTTTTCAATTTAATATTCCTTTAACCTGTTTTAAGAATTGTTTGTAAAAATATTTTCAAACATTATTTTCTCTTAGTTTTTTTTTTTTTTTTTTTAGATTTGTTCTCAGGTCAAGTACGTTTACACGACTGCATCTTTTAATATTTTGTATGTGGAATATTTGAAATTTGATGGGTGGGACGTAAAATGTCCCCTAATTCTGGAAGGACCCATAAAAAAGTTTGATTTCTACTTTATGCAAATGAGACGTGGGGAATGAAGGTCGACTCATAGCAAAACTTTCATTAAATGTCTAAATCAGCCATTGTTGAACTAAAACGAGGACAGATTCAGCAGATTATTTGTCCACTCAATGCTTTCAGAAATACTTTCCACTGAACTGTTTTCATAATAATAATAAAAAGAGAGTTTGTGTTGGTTCGACGTTTGGTACCATCCTGGTGCAAACAGGAGATAGTGCACACGTTCTACCAGTAGATGGCGGTACTGCGTGAAGTCGCTGTTTGCCAACCGCTAGTGAACCTTCAACAAGAAGAAGAAGAAGAAGAAGAAGAAGAAGAAGAAAAACAGCAGAAGAACTGATTAGCATTGCACACAGTGGGACGTTTTGCTGCAAAAGTGAGGAGTTATTGTCCCCAACATGGTCAAATTATCTGCAGAGCTGATCGAGCAGGCTGCTCAATATACAAACCCCGTGAGAGACAGAGAGCTGGATTTACGAGGTCGGTACAAACTTCCTGATTAGCCCAGCCGGTGTCAGAAAGCGTCCTCGTGTTTTACGCGGGCCTCACGCTGAACCGAGTTATGTTCGTACTTTCCGACATAAACAGCTTAATAAGTTGCTCAACTTCCCGCTGTTGGTCTAATAATGCATGCTAACATTAGCACAGTTTTATTATGCCTTCTGTAGGGGAATATGTTTGAATGAACCCAACAGAAACTGAGGCTTTTTATTTCCACTGCCAGATACACAAAGTTAGCATCGTTAGCCAACATACAGAAGAGGAGACAACTGTTTCTCCAGTTGTTTTAAAAATATTTCCTAAATGCTTCTTAACAGGGGAAATAATTTTTGACGCAGCATTTCTAAACAAAAATAATTTCCTTAAGAAAACCGGAGTCAATTAGCTTCAGCTTCAATGATAGTGTGCTGTTCCAGCTCTGTCCTGGGCTGCCCACTGGATTCTGTGATGGATGTGGGTGAGAGGAGGATGTTGACCAAGCTGTGATCCATCATGGACAACAGCTCCCACCCACTGCACCGGACTGTGGTGGAGCTGAGCAGCTCTTTTAGCACGAGACTCAGACACCCTCAGTGCAAGAAGGAGCGCTACCGCAGGTCCTTCATCCCCACTGCCATCAGACTGTATAACACTACTGTGTAGTTATGTGCAATATTTATTCTCTTGTACTTGCACCTTCGTGACTTTTTGCACTCTGTTTTTTGTTCCTAAGAGCCCTGTAACAGTAAATTTCTCCTTTGTGAGATCAATAAAGTCTATCTTATCTTATGTTACTACTCAGCTAAAATACATCAGCTGTGACTTTGTGAAAAGGTCGGTACGTAAGGGGGATAATCATCATGATGCCTGGTAGTTTTTAGTTTGGGTCACAGAATTCTGTTACTTTGTGCAAATGGAGCTAATTGATGTTGTCATTGTTCTGTTTAAAAACTGTTAGTATTTTGGAAATACTTGTAAAAGAACTTTCCTAATAATTTAGTTCTTAGTTGTATATTTGCCAATGCAGATCAAGTTATGAGGAAGCTGAGGAATGCTGTGTGTACTTGTCAACCTGGGTTTGTACCAATGACCTGGTGTTCTCCAAAGGCACTAGAACAGAGTAAAACTAGACAGTTGACTACATAAACACAGATCAGCAGTAATTAATATTTTTATACAATCAGTCATGCCATTTTTCTTGTATGCTAACAAATAATGAAACACTCTTGCTGCTATAAGGTTGATAGTCCTTCCAGCACTACCCCAACATTTACATATATTTTTTTCTTTTTATTTTCCAGGTTATAAAATCCCTGTACTTGAAAATCTTGGAGCAACTCTGGATCAGTTTGACACAGTTGATTTCTCTGATAATGAAATCAGAAAACTGGATGGCTTCCCTTTGCTCAGAAGACTGAAAACATTGCTCATGAACAACAACAGGATTTGGTAAGTTTCAGCTACCACACTTTCCAACTGTCTTGAAAGGAAGGAAATACAGTATATTGATGTTGCATGTTCAAATTTACCAAGGAGAATTTCAGTGCTTTCCAGATCCAAAATAAACACAAGATTATAAATCATGTGTCATCAGTTTATTTCAAGCACATGTTAAATGAGCTTAATATGTCAATAAATTGACTGTGGCTTAGAGCATATATGAACATTTCTTCTCCCTCTCTCTTCATAATTACAGCTTCAAATACCCGTTTGGTCTGTCCTCCAATGTAAACTCCATTTATTCATATTTTCAGTTCTTAAAGTAATTTACCGTTTTAGGATGTTATCCACTGAGCTCGTCTCGGCCACTTAAATACAAGTTTTTAAAAGAATGCTCTGAGAGACACAGAATAGGAGTTGTAGGGCTGTGATATTTTTTATAATGTCTTTAATAGGCTTCAAAATGTGTTGAAACTGGAAAAAAGCTAATATCATTTTGCATTAGAGACAGTTCTAGGAATATAGCTTATGTTGGTTTCAGTGCTCCTTACTCCAGACATGATTGGGAAAGTGAAATAATAATTGACAGTGTCTGATGTTAACTTGCTCCCTTGCATAACTTTAGAAGAAATCTGATTTATTTGAAGCTGATTTTATTGGCGTTTAAAGGCCAGTTCATGCTTTCTGTGTTGCTGTAAGCGATCGCGAGACATACATTTAATTATACCCAAGTTGATGGGGTCTGCAGTCCAAAGTTTTTTCTTGTAGACTGCAGGTGCCAGAAAAACCGATGAGGGTTGTGCAGAGACATTCTCGGTCATCTACATCGTATCATTTATTTCTAAGAGTTGTAATTGAAGTAGACGCTGCTGGACTTTGGAGGTGCTTTGATTTGTACATGCTGTCCACCGACACAAAACACAAGTGGAAGTTTTCTCCAGAAGGCCTGTGGTGTGTGTCCTCAGGAATATTCACTGACATGATGCTACAGCCTAATCTGTAACCAGCAGATATATCGTTTTAAAAGTGTAAAATGACAACCTTAAGTGAGTGACAGAAGCCCTGTTATCCAGGGTCAATATGTAGCTACCTGCAGGAGATTGATACAGATCTATTGGAGGATGACATGTTTGTAGTGTATCCGCTCTGGCCAACATAACGCGGCACATGGAAACCATGAACTGACCTTGAATTGGTGACAGTACGTTGCTAACCACATGGCATGTTGCTCCAGTCGCATAGGTGAGAATCTGGAGCAGTCTCTTCCAAGTCTGACGGAACTGGTTCTCACGAACAACAACATTCAGGAGCTGGTGAGTACAGCTTAGCAAGAACAACATCGGAATTTTTCATATTTGTGATCAAAATGCTGAATGCCACATACACTGATATATCAGAACAATAAGAACGTTACCTCGTGAAAATCATTCAGATTTTGAGTTTCCAATGACTCGTATAACTTTGAATTTTCTATAATGGAATGTTTGAAACTCGTGTCTTTGTGACAAAGAATTTAATTTGTTTATTGTCCATTTAGATGGTTATGGTTTAGATTTTATTCATGTTTCATAATGGATTCCTGTCTTAAAGTATTACTTGGAATGTATTAGCACCATTTCCAAATGCATCAGGCTTTTTGGATGTTCATTTGCAAACTGTAGGAACTGCAGAAACATTTTTTTCCTGAAGAACCTTCTAAAAAAAAGTCAGAAATTCTTGGTCTACATGTTGCAGAAAATTAAAAACCTTACTGCATTGAAAGTTGACTATGTTTTTCAAAGTAGTCGTCACATGCAGCAATACACTGCTCTCTGTGCCCCTACCTTGTTTTGGAAAACGCCTTGAAAGTCCCATTTTGTAAGCATGTCCAGCACAGTTGATAATGGATGCTGAATCTCCTAAACTGCGTCAAAACAGCCCTTCAACTTCAAATCTAGTGAGTCGGGTGGGCGGAAGTGACATTTTTTTTGCAGAGGCCAAGAAACCTGTGTACACTCCTCACACTGGGATTGACTGCACCAACATGATGTAGAATTCCACTTTGACAGTCCGGCACTGGGTGAAAAATCCACAGTGCACAACCCCGTAGATGCTGAAGAAAAGAAGTCTGCTCCTGACCTGATGCACCTTCTCTGGCCTTGAAAACAGCAGTTCTTCCACTGTGAAGACTGCTGTTGTGTTTTGGGTGATCCTCCAGGTGAAGGTTTGGCCATCCTGGCTGCTGACGGACACAGAATGTAGATTAAGCTTCATGTTGAAATTGTAAATAGGCACATACTACAAACACACATATAAATATCACACTCTATCAGTCAACACAAGTGGATTTAAATGAGCCACATCTTTTTATTTTTGGGAGATGCTGTTTAACAGGGACCGTGTTCTGGTATTTCATTGTATTTGGTTGCTCTTGGAAATTTCCGTCACTGAATTTTTTGCCAGTGGGTGTTAATGTGACTTTAAGGTGGTAAGGTACCACTCCTTAGAAACCTCACCCCTCTGTCTTACCAAAAGTGTGTTTTTCTGAAATCATTCTTCTTTTCCTGTGCAGGGTGACTTGGACCCACTGGCCACAGTGAAGACTCTGACCCTCCTGAGGTATCAATCAATAATACTCAAAGATGAACTGAATGGGGAAACTGTCTTGTGGACCATTTAGTTATGATCACATGTTTGTTGTAACAATTGTTAATATTTCAGTTTGTTAAGGAATCCAGTGACAAACAAGAAGCATTACAGGCTGTACGTCATCAACAAAATCCCACAAATCCGTGTGCTTGACTTTCAGAAGGTGAAGCTCAAGGTAAGTTGTGACAAAGTAAAGGTTTCAATCATATTGTAAGTATTGTATGATACTATCTTGAGTGACCTTGTACAGAAGTCTCAATGCTTGGCATGAGATGAGTCACGTGATATAAATTTAAGATGGAAGCTGAAACAGCATTTTGTACATTACAGTAGCGGTTAACCTTTACATTGCAGTGGTTATTGACAAAACAACAACTCTTCTGTCCTACAGATAATGTCCTGTTAAAATTCCAGAGGATTTCTGGTGACTTGTTCATTTTCTGCCTGGTCTTGTTCCCCTTGGATGAAAGCTCTCACTGTATTTAACAAGAGTTTTCACTATAACTGTGTGATATTGTCATAGGAACGCCAGGAGGCAGAGAAAATGTTCAAGGGCAAACGAGGTGCTCAACTTGCAAAGGATATTGCCAGGCGAACGAAAACGTAAGATGAAAGTCCAAGTTAGACAGCAGCCTCTCAGAATCACTGGATCCTGGCTCATGAAGTGGGTTACACTGCAGAGAATAGACACCGTTACCAGCCGTACTGTACACCGGGCATCTGTGTACAGTAGCATGGTCATATTTCTGTTACTGCGAATAGTTAGGCAAGTAGAAGAATTTCTCCAAAAGGCATAAAGATGAAACGCTCTTTTAAACATTTTAAACAATATTATCTCTCAATGCAAGGAAAACCATGTAAACATGTGGGCTCTGCACAAAAGACGCACTTCATTGGTGTGATACATTAATGCCTAAATTGGCCTTAACAGTTTAAACCTGAAGCCAGAAGAGTTCACCGTGGTGTTCCTGAGGACTGCTGTCTTTGGACAATCTCTCAGTATATTTGACTAAGGAACAGATACTACACATGAGACTGACTACACTGATGGGTCAGAGAAGCCCATGTTTGTATATATTGTCTAAATGAATTGTGTTCCTTTCAGTTTCACTCCTGGAGTGGCAGCGCAGCCTGAGAAGAAGAGGACGGGGCCCTCTCAGGCCGATGTGGATGCCATCAAGGTTCTGTTGTTGTTGTGGCTTTGACAGTTGATAGTAAAACATGAAGAGTGAGCAGGTGCAAGGGTGATGATCAGATGCACAACAAAAATGTCCTCAGCTAAAATTGAACCATAGTCAGTGGAGTTTTGTCTGTGTCACCATGTTGAATCTTTGTGTACTTTAAATAATGGTGCCTGAAGCAGAGAGGCTAACAATTGTGGCTGTACACAGATTGGTAGATCTATTAAAAACGAAGCAAGCGTGTGGCCATGCTGGCAGAATACCAGCTAATGCGTTTGCATTATGAGCAGGCCAGGTGACTATATATTTCAGTTTCACCTTTATTTGATCTTTCTGTATTAGTCACTGACCTGAAGGTGTGCTATCAAAGAACATGCATTTAAAGACAAAAGTGCTACAGTCATGCAATGATGATGAAGCTAGATGACAACTAGCTTAATCTTGTCAGAGTTATCAAATAATGATAATATAACCACAGTGATATAAAATCAACATTGATGAATGACCTTAATCAGCTATCTCATCTTATGTAGTGGACTTGCAGAATGTACAGGGCTTGCTGAAAACAGAATTTATCAGTGTATTTAGCTGAGGTTGACACGTGTGTTTGTGTTTCAGAATGCCATTGCTAATGCCTCATCATTGGCAGAGGTGGAGCGATTGAAAGGGATGCTGCAGGCTGGTCAGATCCCAGGCCGAGATCTCAGACAAGGTCAGTGCTAACCAAATATTTCTCCACAACTCAAATGCAGGACCTGTTAGATTTTTTTTCTGTGCTGAAATGTTATTGTATTTGCTTTGTCCACAAACTATAAAACACCAAGGAGCCACTCTGTTGCTGTCAGTGCTTATGTACGGTGCTTAACAGATGTATTAGACCACCATCCAGAAAAAGTTGTTTGCTGCCTGAAATTAACAGTATTTCTGATTACTAAAACATTTTTATTTTTTATGTTTTTGTAATGGTTAATCCCCTAGTATGTGCAAACAATTTAATCAAAATGTCTTCAATGCCACAATATAGCTATTGCTGTTACCCATGAATTTTCAAATTTATTGTTTTACAAAAAAGCGGCAAAAAATTGTATACAGTGAACCCTTGTTTATCGCGGGGGTTATGTTCCAAAAAGAACTCGCGATAGGCGAAATCCGTGAAGTAGTCAGCTTTATTTTTTACAGATATTATACAATACTGCACTTGGGGGAGCGCTGCAGCTGCAGCCAGGTGGACGCCGCAGCGGTACTCTTGCCTCAGAGAGCGGGCCGGCTGAATCAATTGGAGGGGTCGGGGGTGGGGAAGGCTTGCGCTCTTCTCCTGGGAAACGCGGCTGCGGTGGCCAGAGACGGCTGGGGAAAAATATTAGGCTGCTCCGTCGGCTCCATCTTTCAGGGTGTCTCACTACATGGAGACCAAGGAGAGAAATGATCCAGTGCTCCACAGCAGGCAGCGCTGGCCTGTATGGCAGAGGAGACGAGGCGCGGAGACTGTTCACGTTGGTCAGTCCCTTAGCCAATCAGGATGCAGAACACAATGAACTGTTCAAAAAAAGCATAAAAAAACTGCACTAAAAAAATCCGTGAAACAGCGAAGCCGTGAAAGGTGAACCGCGTTATAGCGAGGGTTCACTGTAACACATTATTTTGTTTTGATTGAGATGTCAAATTACAATTGTTTACTTGCACTCCTGAACAGAAAAAAAAAATATTTGTAGTGGTTCTATTCTGACTTCTCAGTGAATTTCATTCTGGTCAGTTTGGGTATAAAAATTCTCTTCATGTGATGCTGGATGGTCTTTGAGACAAATAGGGTAAAAGTGTTCTGACAGTGTGGTCAAGTGTGCCTTGGACTGAATTGCAGAGACTGATACTTTTGATTTGAAGTACTAGAGACAGGACAGTGCTATTGTCAGGCAGCGATTAATGCTTGCAGATCAAAATCTGAGAATGTCTCCAGAATGACCAAAAGCAGACGACTGGAAGGAACAAGACGTAAAGGGAAGAACAGCTGCTAGGAAGTCATTATTGAGGCCTGCAAGCATCCATAAACATCTAAAGTTTGCCAGGTAGCACAAACACTGGACTGTAGATGACTGGAAGAAGGTACTCTGGGTGGACAAGTCCAAGTTTGAACTTGCATCCACAGTGAAACACGGTGGAAATTCCATTATGGTATGGGGTTCCATTTGTGGAAACGACATGAGCAAATTAGTTCAAATGGATATCATGAACAAGAAGGTCTACCACAATGTCTTGGTGCTTGGGTCATTCCAGGACTGGAGGACAATTGAGCTTCAAAATTTTTCACAACGGCTGCATGTTTTAGTATTTTGTACGTGGATTATTTTAAATTTAATGGGTGGAACGTGAAATGTCCTCCAATTCTGAAATGACTCACATCATGGAATCCTTTCTGGATTGAACCTGATTGGTTGTGGGTTCATAAACCAAGAAGACCATGACCCCAAGCATACTTCAAAGCTGTGCAGAGGCTACTGGACCAAGAAACAGGAATCTGGAGTACTGGAACTGATGAACTGGCTAAGTCAAAGTCCAGACTTGAATCCGATTGAACAGATCTGGGATTTATTAAATTCAAAAATAGATGGCAAAAAAGTTTAATCCAAAGCAAGTCTCTGGGAACAGCTAGAAATGATTTGGAACTCAATAACAAAAGAGACTTTAAATCTATAAAAACAATGACAGCAAGAATGCCAGCTGCTATCAGGGCCAAAGGAGGGTTAAGGACTATTTAGTTCTACCAGTTTGTCATTTACCTAATAAATAACATTAAATTTTTCAGTCTGAAACAAGTTTTTGATAGACTTCTGAAATACTTGCATTTTTTCATTATGACAGGTGGTCTAATACATTTATTAATGACTGCATGCTAAAAATTGCAGTTCAAATTCATTTAGGAAAATTCCATGGCCTTTTTTGAATTATGTTTTCTTTTGCAACCTTACGTTTTGAGACCTGTACGGATGGAGAGTTGCATATGTTAATTTGTAATACCAGGTATGGCTGCGATGGTGGAGGAAGAAGAGGAAGAGGGTGAAACTGTACCAATGGAGGCACATGTTGGAGGCAGTTCTGGAGAAGAAATGAATGAAGAGGATCAAGTGGAGGATGATGAAGAGATGGATGAAGAGTCCCAAGTTAATGGTTCCTGAACATGCAAAGAAGATTTTTGTTGTTTTTTTTATTTTTTTACTTGTAAATTTCTTATGTTAAACCAGGGTTGTCTTACGTACATTAAACTGATTTGTTAAACTGCTGAGTGTGATCTTGATATTAGTCCATAAAGACACCATTGCATGTCATGCAAGTGATACTTTAAAACATAAGCACAATTATTTTAAAAATGGGTTAGGTATATTTCTTTGAAAATTAACAAAGTCATCATCTGATCACTTTGACAACACTGATGGTAATGAAAAAATCAGGAAGTGTTCAAAAATTAAGTTTCCTGAAAAATTAATAAGTCACAAGATACAGAATTGTAATTCCATTACTTGGGTAACAGGATTGTGTTTCAAGCTATCCAGCCAGGTTATCTTGGATATTTGCACACTTCAGTGAAAATCATTTGAACTGCTAAATGTTGGGTTGCTTTGACATATTTGCTTTTGAATCATATTTGATTGAAAAATATATATACTGTTAGGTCCATAAATGTTTGGATACACAATTTTCAGGATTGCTGCTCAGTACACCACAATGGATTTGAAACAACTAAGATGTGCTTTAAGTCAGTGGTTCTCAACCCTGTTCCTCAGGACCCAGTGTCCTGCATGTTTTAGATGCTTCCCTGCTCCAACACACCTGATTCAAATGATCAGCTCGTCATCAAGCCTCTGCAGAAGCCTGATGATGAGCTGATCATTTGAGTCAGGTGTGTTGGAGCAGGGAAGCATCTAAAACAGGGGTGTCAAACTCCGTTCCTGGAGGGCCACGATCTTGCATGTTTTAGATGTTTCCTTCTTCCAACACACCTGATTCAAATTCAAATGATCAGCCTGATAACGAGCCTGATCATTTGAATCAGGTGTGTTGGAAGAGGGAAACATCTAAAACATGCAGGATAGTGGGTCCTGAGGAACTGGGTTGAGAACCATTGCTTTAAGTGCAGAAGCTGGCTTTAAGTTGGTGCTGCAGTGATTAGCATGGTCTCCACATGGCTAGATGGTCCTGGCTTTGAATCTCAGCACACGATCTTTCTGTATGGAATTTCCATGTTTTCCCTGTGCGGTTTTCATCGGCTTCTCTGGCTTCCTCCCACAGCTTAGAATTCTATTTCCAAACTTCCTGGCCTATTTTAGGTTGACGCTGTTTTTCTCATTCACTCACATCTCCCAGTTTCTCTTTTCCTTTGGTATTATTCCAGAATCAGCTGAGCTGCTGCAGAAACTAGTCAGGTAAGTCTGCACAAATCACAAAGCCCTAAACCTATAAATGATATTTGAGTTCAGTAGCAGTGTTGTGTAGTGTTTCCTGTTTTTCTTTTTTTACTAGTTTGTACCATTAATTGGATACCCTAAATATACTTCCTCTATCCCACGCTGCAACACACCACAGCATTATATTTAGATCGTATTCAACTCCATGCACTCTCCACGAAACAAATGAACAAAATCATGTTTAGATGCATTGTTTCTGCAATTTTACAGCTTTGGATGAAATGATGTAAAGACAGCTGCGTTTACAATTAAAAGGCTCTTTGTGGTTAATGTTCTGTATCATTAATTGTACCCAGCATCAGATTAACATTTTCTTAAATCTACTAATTTAGTGAGGGATATTTCACTGACAAGCTTCAATACATGCATTAACATAATACTTTAAAGAATGATTATTATGCATGGAATGTGTCACAACATGCACTCAATCCTGTAAGCATAACCTTTTTAGCTGGTAGAAGAAAGCAGTGAATCGCATGATGCGTTTGAATAACGTCAGTTTTCCTAAAGAATGGGCAGAGTAAAGCTATGTTCATATTTTCTTAATATTATCAACCTTGATTGTCTCACTTTACCTCATGCAGCCATGTTATGCATATTATCAGGATAATACAAATTCTATTTGTTTCTTTTCTTGTTTTCATCAGTACGTTTGTCCTCTTGGTCAGCAGCAACAGCTTGCTAAATATCTAGCTTCTACTCCTGAGAAGAAGTTAACATGAGCATTTTTTAGCAACGTTTTTACTGTGATTAGAGTAGGGTTAGCAAATAAAACGTATAATAAAAATGGTTCCATTTATTTGTAAGCTGAGCCAGTCAAGCCTTTGATAGTTTTTACCTATTATTGATGATTAAGGAGCAGATAATTGTAAAAGACAAAGTTTATTTATCAATCATTTTGAAGCCCAAATGGCCTCCTGTCCTGGAATGACCCAGTGCAGCCAAACACATTCAGTATGGGGCGTGGCTTCCATCTACCAATATGGCGGCCGTGTTGACGCATCGCCTACACGTCATCCTTAGTTCTGATTACGGTCCAGCTGGCCAGGCCGAGCAAAGATGGCGGACACGAGGAGGCGTCTACATCACAACAAGTAACTGACAGAGCGATACCGTCGGCTACCCAGTTCGGTACTCAATAATTCTTCGTGCCTTAACTCGATAACGAGCATTTAAAATGGATGATGTAGAGATCGAGGACGTTAATGACGACGGCTCGCCTTATCATGTGGAGAAGGTGCCTGTCTCTCACCCGGATGTGACTTCCCTAGCTCTCACTGGTAACTTCACACGAAACAATTACTCAGTGTCAGATATTACGTTATTTCAATTTTAAATAGAAGAACATCTTAAAAGACGTAGAACCACGACTCAGTGTTAGTTCGAGAGACTTCTGAAATACAGTTGAGACTTCAACGTATTTCCGGTGTAGCTTGTCTTGCCATTTGAAGGTAGATAATGGTTAAGATGTTAAAATGAAGGTTCACTCACCCTTAACGAACCAAAACTATTTACAATACATTCTAAAAATCAATGCTAAGTAACTATAGAAACATTATTTTTATTAGCTGTAGTAGTGGCAGCAGTGTTAAATTTCTGCTTTCATTCTTGAGAGTGAAGTCTTCAACGTGTCATTTAGCAACATATACTTGTAACTTAACAGTGAATTTAGCCTTCCTGTGATATTCGACTCTCAGGAACAGAAATGATGTTCCCGTGTTGTGTTTAATTATCCAGAAATGACAGAAACCAAAACCTACCAATAAACATTGTTGATATCTTATTGTTAACTCTATTACTAAACATTTCAGTCTATATTTAGTGCAGTGGTATTCTTTAGGTGACGATAATTCACTTATTTTTCATAAAAAAATGCATGTTAAAACATTTTTTTAAAAATGTGCATCGGAAAGGCCTACATAAAATACAATAGTTTTACATGACATTTTTCTTTTTCTTTTTATGGAGTCATGATAAAGTAACACGAGACACCTCTACTGTTCAGGGTCAGATTGACCTGCTGACTTAAAATCAAGACAAGTGAAGATTTGTATTGAAAATATACTTTGTTTAAGCACTGTTTCTGAACCAAAAACAAGTGAGATGAGCCATTTTCAATTTGTATGTTAAATGCACTTATTCAACCAAGAAGTTTCCAACTGAAAAATCACATCCATCTATCCATTCTCTATACACCGCTTTATCCTCACTAGGGTCATGGGGGGTGCTGGAGCCTATCCCAGCCGACAGGTCAGGTCGCCAGTCTGTCGCAGGGCTACATATACAGACAAACAATCACACTCGCTCGCATTCACACCAACGGACAATTTAGAGTAATCAGTTAACCTCTGCATGTTTTTGGACTGTGGGAGGAAGCCGGAGTGCCCTGAGAAAACCCACGCATGCACAGGGAGAACATGCAAACTCCATGCAGAAAGATCCCAGGCTCAGGCTGGGACTTGAACCAGGGATCTTCTTGCTGCAAGGCCAGAGTGCTAACCACTACTCTACTGTGCAGCCCCAACTGAAAAATACTTTTGACAATTTTTTTTCCTGCTCTTTAAACTTTAAAATGGATCAGTTTGACCCGAAACACAACAGGAGGGTTAAGTTATATTTTCTTACTTGTGTTTGCTCACTTCTCTCTCTGTCTGTCTCTCTCTTTCACACACACAGTAGGGGAGTTCCTGAGCCAGTATGGCTGGTACCTGCTGGCTGCGACTGTGGTGACCTACCTGCTCATCCAGCGTCTCAGTAAGAGGAGATCCACCCAGAATGGCAGCAGCTCCCTTCCACAAGCACCACAAGGTCAGCAGTAGCAGTATTAGCATTATATACCTGCTACCAATTTACCACAACAGCAGTTAGATCAGGAAAATCATATTGTACAGGTCCATTTTGAGCGTAGTGTTGGGGCTGAACAATCAGAATCAGCTTTATTAGCCTAGAATGCGAACATATAGAAGGAATTTGGTGGCAGTACTGGCACAAAATAAAACACGTGCGTTTAAAGAAGGCCAGCACGCTACAGAGGGAAATATGTAAGTTCTATGTGCAATTCTAGATATATGTAAAAGAGCATTAAGGTAAATACAGTGAACCAAAGTTGCTCAGTGGTGAAAAGGGCTCTTTTCAGATGAAAGTCCTTTTTTCATTTAATTTGGAATCAATCCTAGAGTCTGGAGGGAGAGTGGAGAGGAACAGAACCCAAGGTGTTTGAAGTCTACTGTGAAGTTTCCACAATTTGTAATGATTTGGAGTGTCATTTCGCCTGAAATGGCGTTGGTCCACTACGTTTTATAAAGTCATCCAGCAGGGAATTTTAGAACACTTAATGCTTCCATCTCCTGACAAGCTTTATGAAGGTACCGATTTTCCTTCTCCAACAGTTTGGCAATCAGAAGAAGATGCTTCTGTCTAATTAAAATGTTCATCACATCATTGATTTTTAGTGCTCTGTAGCACCTCCCAGAGGGGAAGAGTTGGAACGTATTATGTTAGAAACATGATGGAAGGTAGAAATGAGGGGTTCATTCAAAGCCACCAAAAACATAGCATTTCATAGTTATGGGTGATTATACACTGGTAAATACTATATTTCGTATTTGCTAATAGAAACGTCTAAATGTACTCACTGGTCTTTTAATACAATAATATATCCAGTCCAGCAGGAGTTCAAACTTCACCTCAACTACATTTAACGAGCTACACCAACACAAAAATAATTGATCTGTTACAAAATACTCTCATTGACAGTACCAGATTACTTCAGTCAGATTTTTATATTTCTGTTGTAGGCCTCCAATATTTGGTTCAGATAGTTGATATGTGAAGATTTACACCATTGGCATGAACAGTCCAAATCCCAAAGACGTTCTATATGCAAGTACATAAAATACAGGAAGGCTGCTAATTATCATATTGGAGAAGTTCAAACTACAGAATCTATTTTCATATTTTCTTAATAAAGTACTTACACTGTTAATGATAAATGTGTTGTAAACAATCGTGCATTACTTTTTTGAAAACATTTTTTAAATAAAGATGCGGCATTTGTGGCAAGAAGACAAGAGGCCATGGAAGCTGCTCGGAGAAAAATGCAAGAGGAGCTTGATGCCAAGGCAGCCATCTTTAGAGACAAACAGAAACAGGTGCAGTAGTGAAATGGAAATGTTTGAAAGAAAGCTGAACTGTTCATGATTTCAGACCTGAATAGAATGTTTAATGTGTTGTTGACAGCAAGAAGAAGAGAAGAGGAGGCAGAAGATAGAGGTTTGGGAGAGTATGCAGCAGGGAAAGAGTTACAAAGGAACTGCCAAACTTTCTCAGGTGAGTTAAAGTTAAGTCAGACGACAGCTGTAACTTTGTAATGGATGCTTTTAAAGATCATATTAGCATTTCAAATAGTATTCAAACAGCTGAGGGTTTATTTTATTATAAGAAACCAGCTTTTTCCAAAGATTTCCTTGGAGATTGGTGGCTGTCTCATCCAGTATGTTAGCTCTGTGGGCATTCCTATTGATTGGTTCAACAAGCTATTTAGCCTTAGCTGTCTTAACATAGCTTTGGCATCGCTTTGAACAATCTTTTCCCATTTCTTCATTCTACAAGCTTGTATAAGTGCTTGAGTGGAGTCATTTGCCTGGAGAATACCAGCAATGTTGGCCTTATGTCATTAAAATTTTAGAGGAGCTGCACAGTTCAGGATATTAAACAGATGTTTTCATTTTGGACATTTGTAGTTTTAATGTAAAAGGAAATCATGTTATAATACTTCAGATTAGGTCTTGCATAAACTTGCAACACCTGTTTTTAATAATCTCATATCATTAGAATATGGGAGGAAAAATTTTATTTTTTTCATTAGACATTGCTCATTGCATCTCCCCACACTGCCATAACCACTCAGAAATAGCTCACTGACCTTGGCATTACAGTGATAAATTGGCCAGCCAAACTCATCAGATCTGAACATCATTGAAAATCTAAATGTTGTCGAGAAGAGAATGAGATGTGTCAGGCCCAACAAGAAAGAAGAGCTGAGGGCAGATATCGAGGCAACCTGAGCATCATCACCCCTCAGCAGTGCCGCTGACTGATTTTCTTCATGTCAAGCTGCATCGTGAAAGGGAGCCCCAACCCATTATTGACAGAACATATGTGAACATATTCTTAAAGATCGGGTATTTTTTCATCGTGAATCCCTTTTTAATTGATCTTTGTCATTTTAAAAAACATATTTCAGTATTTTGAGATTGATTTTGGGGGGATTTTATCAGCTATACGCTGTTATCAAAGTTAAAACAAAGGCTTAGAATATTTAGTTTTATGTGTACTGAGTCTGGAATACATTCAGCATTTAACAAATGTCTTAGACCACCACCTAGAGTAAGGTGTTTGCCACCGGTGCCCTAAATTCTCAGTATTGCTTATTACCAAAATATTTTTTTTATGTTTCTGTAATGGTCAATCTGCCAGTATGTGCAAGCTCTTTAATCAAAATGTTGTCTTTAATGCTAAAATATAATTTTGATGATCATCGATGAATTTCCAAATTCACTGTTTTACAAGAAAGCAGAAAAAATTAGTAAAGCACTAAAGAAAAAGGAATCTGGAGTAGTGGAACTGATGGACGGGCCAAGTCAAAGTCCAGACTTGAATCCTATTGAGCAGATCTGAGATTCATTGAATTTCAAAGAGACTGTTGAAAAGTGCGCAAAAACAACGGCAGCAAGAATGCAAGCTGTTATCAGGGCCAAAGGAGGTCGTACAAAATATTCAGACTTGCAGTTACTATATGTGAGTAAGAACTATTTAGTTGTTCTAGTTTATTTGCCAAATAAATAACATTACAGTTTTTAGTTTGAAACAAATTTTTTGACAGATTTCTGAAATATTTGTTTTCTCGTTTCTGTGACAGGTGGTCTAACAGATTTAAGCACTGCATATTTTTCACTTCAAGCAATGTTTGATAAAAAATATTAAACTTTTTCCACCATATTCTAATTATATGAGCTCTTGCCACTATGAAAACCTTACCCTGGAGCTGCCACTCTCAGAAAAGAATTTGGTGTATCTATTTTCAAAAGCCAAACAAACTTGCATCAAACTAAAGAAGCGATCTGATTTTATGCTGCACATGACATTTCACACAACAATGCACAGTAAAAAGAGATGGAAAACTTATGGAGGAGTTGGAGATCTGCAGCCTGTCATTTTTGACTCTTCGTCTAACTATTCACTTTGTCCTACTCGTTTCTGATTTGAACTCTACCAGTGCAATAAAAGTTTGCCAGTCGAATGTTTTTAATCAGAACAACACTAGTGAATGGATATTGTTTGGTCTGAACATGTTTGACATCTGTTTAGTTTCTTCTCACTCTTGAAATTTTTTAGAAGTATGTTTTACTATAGCAGATTGCACAAATGTTATCACAAATGTAAATCTCTGTTTTTGCTTGTCAAATGAAAAATACAACTCATTGAGAATGCAAAATAGATCAGATGTTGTACATGTTAAGCAGAGCTAACTTCTTACACATACATTGGTTTGGTTATGGTTTGAATGGTGCATCACCATGTAATATGCAATTATTACCCATCACTGCAGACCACTGAAGAGGCCAGCTCATCATCACGGCTGAAACCAAAGACGGACAAGAAGCCGCTTCGCAGTGCTGGTACGTATCTACTTCACCAGTCAGATCGTACTGACGCTTTAGCACATTTCACCCTGGAATTTCCATATCTGTTGCACATGCATCTGATGCCGTTTCTGGAAGGTTGCTAAGCCTGGCACATTTGCTGAAGAGGCTACCTGGTACTGATGTGACTAAAATGGGAGGGAGCATTTGTTCTCTCGATGAATTGCAGCTGAGAATTTTACAACAGGCTTAATAAAATCAGTGCCACTGAGTCGTTGTTGTGAAGGCAGATTAAGTAGGCAGAAGTAAAAATGTTACTTTTTGGTTGAGTTTATTTAGATCTCACTCTGACCTGGAGATTTAACTGAATACATTTTTAATGTCTACCATGTGTTCCTCAATAGCATACAATGTAAATCATTGTGACCTCAGAGTTTCAGCTGTTACTGACTAAATTTGGTTATGTTTTTGGTCATGGATTTGGGGGGTTAAATACTCTACATGACTGTAGGATTACCTGTATGTTGTTAATGCCTACTTTTCATTTTTATTACGGCTGACCACAGACAAAATCAGTGGGGGGTGCTCTGTTGAAGTCTTTGATACACCTACCAGCAATGCCTCATTGAGAGACACTGTTAATCAGCACAAATTATTCTACTCCTTAATTTAACAACCTGTTTGTTCTCCCTGATCATAAGTATGTCATGCAGTCTCACAGAACCCCAAGTTTCCATTGTAGATCTATCTGCTCCAGGCCTACTACTGCCTGGTGGGTTGTCCACCAGATCTATCCTGTTTTGTTTTTCTCTAAATGCACATCTCTTCTGTGTAGATTTGGTTGACAGAAGGGAAATGGTGTGTTTGACACCTGTACCAATTTCCTGCATTCTTTTCTTCTGTTTCAGACTACAATCCCCTGACTGGACAGGGAGGAGGCTCCTGCTCCTGGAGACCTGGCAGGAGAGGGCCGTCGTCAGGTGGATGAGGCTAAAGAAGGTCAGAGACATAGGTCTGTGGGCCTTCTGACCTCTGACAGCAGAACAGCCTGATGGAACCAAGCTGACAATGTCACTATGCCACCCGCCATTTTCTTGCTGTATACTTATGTTGGTCAGTTAACATCATTAATAACTGATACCTGCTTTCTATTCTATTTATTTTCTCTTATGTTCTATTTAACCTCTATTTTTAAGATCACCTTAAGCCATGTTGTTAAGCTCTGACTCCACTTCTGAATGGTAAAGGCATTGTGCAATTGAAAGCTTGACATGAAGTCATTCCTGTAAATGGTTAATAACCAGGAGGTTTGACTGATGAATTTCACAGTCAGTGTTTCTTTCTCTATATATATATATATATATATATATATATATATATATATTTTTTTTTTAAATAGTTTACGGTCATCAATGTGTGCCTCTGTATCTTCAGAGTTTAAATTGCTGTAGCAGGTGGACAATGTTTAATAATAAGAATTAGTACATGAATGATGTAGTTATGTATAATTTGATATATTCTAATTTAAGGTGGTTATGTCTGTTGTTGTTGCTTATTTTATGCAATAAAGATCATCACCAGGAACTTTAGTTTACTGTAACTTTATTAGTGTACAAAGTGTCAGATCCTTGATTAATTTTCACATTCAAACATAAAAACAAGATCAATCAGCCATGAAACACACCAAAACTGAAAGTACCAGATTCATTGTGTGGCCTGTCATTAGTGATAGCTTAATGATTCGCTGTGTGGTAGGTAAACACCAGGTGTCAACTAACCGTGACGTCACCCGTTGGTTTCAATGGCGAGAAAATGAAGCCCGGATTTTGCTACTTCCAGGTCGCCGTTTTGGATTTTTTTGGAGCCAGTGATGTAAAAAGCGTCATCAAACAGACTGGACTGGAGAGCAACTAGGGGCAGGATTGGCTGAGAACTCTCTTATCCCGCCCACATTTTACCGCAGAGGCTTCTGTTGCTGTCTGTCAAGTATAGCCACGCCCCCTGGCTCCGCCAACTTTAACGATTTATTTAAAATTCAGTATTGATTTATTTTAAGATCGACCACCTGATCTCTCATTTTGACCATGAAAACTAACGGGGGAAAAAATCCTGAGCTGTAGAAAATCAGTCTATCAAATTTTATTTTTTCCAAAAATGAATTGGGGTCTATGGAGCAAAAGCTTTTTGGAACCAACCCTAGCGGACGGCGGGATATTGCAAGTTTTTGACACTTCCGGGTTGGCTTCAATTCTGGAGCCAGATGCTACGTCCATTATATATACAGTCTATGGTAAACACAGATGGACTCAAAAGATATCTCCCTACAGGTCCTAGTGCTCAAGTATTAAATATCTGCAGAAATAATGGTTCCAAGGAAATAGCCTGTCTGAGCCAAGCAACAACCATGACTGTATGTGTACAAAATAACCATGCTATTTGGTGTGCCACAAAGATTTGTAGTATGTCACATGTAGTATACCAAAAATACCTGGATGTCCTACAATATGCTTCTCTAACCCTTCTGACACACAATCCTCTGCTGTTATGTGACATGTGGTGGTGTTGCAAAAGAGTAGAAATGCGCTTCAGCCACCAAGTTATTGTATTGTGCCTCTAAAGTAGTGTTTTCACACTGAGGAAGACTGTTTAAGGGCACACAAAACAGCAGAACTATCATTTTTGAACCTAAATATTTACAAACAAGTTGGATATAAGTTAAGTGATGCCAGTGCAGGTCAGGGGATGTATAAACATCAGTTCCATGATGCTGCAGCAGCTAGGAATGAGCATAGAGTGAATCAAGTTAAATAGCAAAACAAACTTGAGCAGAGTGAAAGCACGGATTAGAGAGAGTAACATTAAGATGAATGGAGAAAGCAGCATGGACATGAGTACAATGAAGTTACATGTGCTCAGGAGGGATGCCTCATCTGGGGAATAACATGAAAACAAGTTGAGTGACATCTCTGCAGCTGTGGAGAACCATGGGTATGAGTGGAGTGATCCTACAACATGTTCAAGAGTGGAAGTCGACTTTACGAATTACTTAGGATTCTCCATGCCCTCTCTCTCAGCAGTGTGTCTGACACCTTAGTACCATGTACACCACTACAAACTTTGAGAACCTTCAAGGATTTGAGAATATTTATTGTCATTGCATTTCTGCAATGAAACTTTGTTGGTACTTTCGAAAAAATAAAACAGTATAACAACGAACTGTATAAAACAAGCATATATATATATATATATATATATATATATATATACATATGAAGAGTTCATTTGCAAAAATAGGTAACTCCGTTTTCAGAAAACTCATTTTTTATTGTTTACTTGAGATAACATTAATAATTTATTTTTTCTCTATTTTGTCATGTATTTTTCTACTGAGTCAAATCCACTCAACTTCAGTTTGATATTATCTCAAGTAAACAATAAAAAAAAGTTTTCTGAAAATTTATCAAAACGGAGTTATCTGTTTTTGCAAATTAACTCACTCTGTATGTATATATATATATATATATATATATATATATATCAGTGGCGGCTGGTGAAAAATATTCTAGGTGGGGCTGTGCCAGTTTCAGTAACCATCCCGATACAACTGAACAGAAATGGCAGGATATCAGTGCTCTGTGAAATAATTATTTAATGCCAATATTAATAACTTGAGGCATTTTTGCACAAAACATGTGCAACATCTTGTGTAACCACAATTTTGGCAATAATTATATATACAGCTGAGCACATGAAACAGTGCATTAGTGTTGAATTGATGACTCAAGTGTTATGTTAAGTGTTCAGTATATTAAGAAATTAATACTAGAACAGAAAAATACCGTACAGTAATTTATGATAAAGCTAAATGTTACTAACTGATCAGGGGCCTCATTTATAAAGCTTGCGTACGCACAAAACAGGACTAGAAAGTGGCGTAAATCACAACCTTTACATAGAAAGTGGCGTATGCTGTGTATGTTGTGATTTCTAAAAACAAACTTGGCGTGAGAATGTGCGCACCGGTGCGCCAACTTTGATGCTTGCTTACGCACATTTTGGAGACAGAGGGAACGGCAGTGCCAGAGGGTGAAGTGGTGAATTGAAACCAGATTGATCTCAAACCTTTATTGTTATCACATATTAGACTTGTATATCATAAACCCTCATTGTTGTAGATGTTGATATAGTGCGCCATTCGGCCTACGACTGTATTTGCAGAACTATGTTCATATATCAAACTTCCATCTTCAAATGATATAGAGCGGTGAGTGGCACTGATTGATTACTAATTTGGAAAAGACGTGACAATCAGTCCAATCGCCGATCAAGTGGATAAATAGCGGGTGACAGCCGTGCTTAATGTGGCACAATGGATGTGCTGGCATTGCTGGAAGATCACGTTAAGAATGGAGAGAGATTTTAGGGCTCATGGGAATTTCCTGGCTCACGATGATGACTGGCTAATAAGCCGATTCAGATTCCCTAGAGCAGTGCTCTTGGATCTATGTGCTGAACTGGGCCGTCTTAGACAGACCCACCCGCCGAAACCACGCCATCCCGGTACAGACACAGGAGCTGACGACTCGGGGGTTTCTGGCGACACCGGCTCCTTCCAGCGGGAAGTGGTCGACAGGTATGTGTTTTATATGAAGAATATATGAGTTGATTTGATGGAGTAGTCTGAAGGGAGGGCCAGTGAAGGTCACTGCCAATGATTCACATTTAATATTTCTCACTGCAAAGATAACAATGCATAGATCTTTTCGATGCTGTCATCGGATACAGTGGCCAGCTAGAAAGATAATGCAGACAAGGAGAAAAAAAGAAAAAAAATGAATATATGAGGTTACATTTGTTGTCTAAATCCTATCTGGGTCTGATATACAGTTAAATGATGCCCTTTAGGTCTGGGATATCACAACCGTCCCTCAGCGCAATAATGCCAGCTGTTTTGGATGGCATTATAAACATGACCAGTCAATACATCAGGTTTCTTTACACTGTGGGTGAACAGGCCAACATTAAACGGCAATTTGCAGCAATGTCCGGTTTCCCAAATGTAATCGGCGTAACTGACTGCACTCATGTTGCTGTAAGGGCTCCAAGTGAAAATGAATTTGTCTATGTGAACCGAAAAAAAATGTAGATTCAATTAGTGTACAAATTATTTGTACATAGGACATGATCGTAACAAATTTAGTGGCAGGGTGGCCTGGGTCAACACATGATTCATTCATCCTGACGCACAGCAGTGAAAAGACTGCAGGCCGGTGCTGCGTAAAATGCCGTGGATCCTGTCACAAGAACAGACAGGACTCGTGCAGAGAACCACGCTACCGAGGCAGAGATGGAATTGAATGATATTTATTGTAAGGTAGAGGAGGGTGGAGATGGCAGATGGCAGACCTGAGAGTGAGTCGGAGGGGATGGGAGTGAGTCCGGTTGGACAGAACTTGAGCCGGGGATCGGCGGCCGTCGTGGTTCCGTGAGGAGGGGGGAACAGAGTGCGGCGCAGGGTGGTAAAGGATCCCTGGCAGCAGGCAGTAAGGCGGGGAACGAGGAGCTCACGATGAGGGGGAAACTCTGGGCAGAGTTGGGCCGAACAGAGGCGATCCAGGAGGGTTTGGGTCCGGAATGGGGCCGAGGGGGTAGCCGATGGGTTCGGAGGCGTCAGGAGGAGGGGGGGAAAGGATCCGGGAAGGATCCAGGCAGGATTTCAGAGGAGGGCTCGGTCCGGGATAGGTTCCAGCAGGGTTCAACAGGCGGAGGTCCGGGCAGCTGGTTCTGGCAAAGCAAGGAGGAGAAACAGGATTAGTGAATTGTCACTTTCACTACAAACACGAAGGCTGGTGAGCTACTGATGGCATGCATCGAGTACAACAATCTGGCAGGGTATAGAAGGTTCAGCCGGTTCTTATTGCAGAGGTGTAATTAGTGGAATGGATTCCAGCTGCCCAGACTTCGGAGATGTGACTGATTGCCAGAATGAAGACAGCTGTGGCCTTGCTCCACTCGGTGCCCTGCTGGAACGAGAGAGGGAGAGGGAGAGGGAGAGAGAACTAGGAGGAGAGCAAAAGAGGGAGATAGATAGGATGGGGGTATTAGGGGGTGTCTATTGGCCAGCCGCCACTGATATGTATATATATATATATATATATATATATATATATATATATATATATATATATATGTGTATAGGTAAATAGAAACAAGTATTTAAAAAAGTGTAAGCGCAATCAGGGAGAAGAAGTCTTTTGTCTGTCAGGGAACAGACCATTTGCCGACAGGGCCCCTAAGTCAGTGGCCTTTTTTAAGCCTCTTCTGAAAATGTACTTTCATCACAGAGCTTGTATCCCGTTTATTGTTAAATTACAATGTAATTTTTTAAACTCTCTTTTATTTCATTAAATAATATTTTTAACCACGCCTGACGTACGTCAGCGGGGTTATTGCATTCGCTTCGGTATCTGGCTGGCTGGGTAAGTATGTTTGTATGTGTGTATGTCCGGTCAGATATCTCTGCAAGTGCTGAAGTCAGGATAATCAAACTTGGCACTGAAGATCAGTCTAAGGTCCCCTGCTCACTTGTGGAGTTACAGGTCAGCAGATCAAGTAGGAAGGGATATACGTAGGATGATCAAAATTGATAGAGTGTCATGCATGGCAGGGTTTTTGCCAGGGCAGGGTTTTCGCCAGTAGAGGGCGTGGTTCTGCCCTCTACTGAGGGCTCTTCTAGTTACTTTTGCGAAGACAAATTTGTGTTTTTATCTGTCTTTTAATATTTGTATTATTTTCTCCCTTGTATATTCATGTTGTTGTTATTGTGAAGCACAGGTTTTGTATTTTGAAAAGTGCTCTCGAGATAGATTTTTATTATTATCATTAATATGAGAGAAATTTCTGTGTAGATTCTGTTGCACTGACATTTTGTAGATGAAAGGGGGCACCAGACCTCCATCACGCACATTTTTGTGAAGCGAATGGTTTCTTTAATTTGTTACCAATCTGTTTATGCAATATGGTGTGATTAGGACCTACTTCTAAATGATGCCACACTGACTCATGTGGACTCACAGTGGAACAAAATACACAGTTTCTATACTGTTATATAACTGCAACACAACTCTGCACTTAAAGCATTCCATATATGTATGAGTAAAGCAATCTTCCCTCATTATTTTTTTTATTATATGTCATCCATCTTTGCTTTATACACACAAATTATATAAAATGTGTTTCAACAGATCAGAGTTGTGCACAGTCAAGAAGCAAAGAAAATACTGGAAAAATTATTCAATTCAAGACTTCTCAGTTTTATTGGAAAAAATAATTTGCTATCGAACGCTCAATATGGCTTTAGACAAGGACGATCAACATCACTTGCTTTAATTGATCTTGTAGAGGAAATCACAAACTGTATTGAAAAAAATAAATTTATTATTGGAATTTTTATTGATTTACAGAAGGCTTTTGATACGATTGATCATGACATTTTACTAAATAAACTGGAAAAATATGGTATTAGAGGAATTCCACATAACTGGCTAGAAAGCTATTTGGAAGATAGGCAGCAGTTTGTACAGATTCATCAATATAAATCTCTAAACCGGAGCATTTTATGTGGGGTACCACAAGGTTCAATTCTTGGGCCAACATTGTTTTTACTCTACATTAATGACATTTGTAAATTATCTAAAATCATGAAATTCATACTTTTTGCAGATGATACTAATATTTTATGTTCTGGAGAATTTGAAGAATCTTCAGAATGCAGTAACTCAAGAATTGTGCAAGTTAAATACACACGTGGACAAAATTGTTGGTACCCCTCAGTTAAAGAAGGAAAAACCCACAATTCTCACTGAAATCACTTGAAACTCACAAAAGTAACAATAAATAAAAATTTATTGAAAATTAAATAATCAAAATCAGCCATCACTTTTGAATTGTTGATTAACATAATTATTTAAAAAAAACAAACTAATGAAATAGGGCTGGACAAAAATGATGGTACCCATAACTTAATATTTTGTTGCACAACCTTTTGAGGCAATCACTGCAATTAAACGATTTCTGTATTTGTCAATGAGCGTTCTGCAGCTGTCAACAGGTATTTTGGCCCACTCCTCATGAGCAAACAGCTCCAGTTGTCTCAGGTTTGATGGGTGTCTTCTCCAAATGGCATGTTTCAGCTCCTTCCACATATGTTCAATGGGATTCAGATCTGGGCTCATAGAAGGCCACTTTAGAATAGTCCAACGCTTTTCTCTCAGCCATTCTTGGGTGTTTTTGGCTGTGTGTTTTGGATGGTTGTCCTGTTGGAAGACCCATGACCTGCGACTGAGACCAAGCTTTCTGACACGAGGCAGCACATTTCTCTCCAGAATGCCTTGATAGTCTTCAGATTTCATCGTACCTTGCACACTTTCAAGACACCCTGTGCCAGATGCAGCAAAGCAGCCCCAAAACATTACTGAGCCTCCTCCATGTTTCACCGTAGGGACAGTGTTCTTTTCTTCGTATGCTTGGTTTTTGAGTCTATGAACATAGAGTTGATGTGCCTTACCAAAAAGCTCCAGTTTGGTCTCATCTGTCCAAAGGACATTCTCCCAGAAGCTTTGTGGCTTGTCAACATGCATTTTTGCAAATTCCAGTCTCTCTTTTTTATGAGTTTTTTTCAGCAGTGGTGTCCTCCTTGGTCGTCTCCCATGAAGTCCACTTTGGCTCAAACAACGACGAATGGTGCGATCTGACACTGATGTACCTTGGCCTTGGAGTTCACCTTTAATTTCTTTGGAGGTTGCTCTGGGCTCTTTGGATACAATTCCAACGATCCGTCTCTTCAATTTGTCATCAACTTTCCTCTTGCGGCCACGTCCAGGGAGGTTGGCTACTGTCCCGTGGGTCTTGAACTTCTGAATAATATGAGCCACTGTTGTCACAGGAACTTCAAGCTGTTTAGAGATGGTCTTATAGCCTTTACCTTTAAGATGTTTGTCTATAATTTTTTTTCGGATGTCCTGGGACAATTCTCTCCTTTGCTTTCTGTTGTCCATGTTCAGTGTGGTACACACCTTTTCACCAAACAGCAGGGTGACTACTTGTCTCCCTTTAAATAGGCAGACTGACTGATTATGAGTTTGGAAACACCTGTGATGTCAATTAAATGACACACCTGAGTTAATCATGTCACTCTGGTCAAATAGTTTTCAATCTTTTATAGCGGTACCATCATTTTTGTCCAGGCCTGTTTCATTAGTTTGTTTTTTTAAATAATTATGTTAATCAACAATTCAAAAGTAATGGCTGTTTTTGATTATTTAATTTTCAATAAATTTTTATTTATTGTTACTTTTGTGAGTTTCAAGTGATTTCAGTGAGAATTGTGGGTTTTTCCTTCTTTAACTGAGGGGTACCAACAATTTTGTCCACGTGTGTAATTGGTTTAACATAAATAAATTGTCTCTGAACTTAAAAAAGACCAAATTTATGCTGTTTGGGAAACGGAATAAGGATTTACCCATGCAAATTACTGTTAGTAATACAGTTATTGAAAGAGTAAAGCAAAATGTGTTTTTAGGTGTAATCATTGATGAAAGGCTATCTTGGAAGCCTCATATAAATCATTTGCGTTCAAACGTAGCTAAGTGTGTTGGTGTGATGAAACGATGTAGTCTGATGCTCACTCAAAGAGCTTTATTTATCTTGTATCACTCCTTCATAATGGCATACTTGAGCTATTGTATTGAAGTGTGGGGAAATTGTTACAAAACTAATTTGTTACCTTTAGTTACTCTGCAGAAACGAGCCATCAGAATTGCTCATAAAGTGAAGTATAATGATCACACTAATCCACTGTTTCTTAATACCTTTAACTTAAAATTACAAGACTTAGTAAATTTTAAAACAGCTCAAATTATGTATAGAGCATCAAAAAATTAATTGCCCAATAACATCCGAAATTTATTTCAAAACAGAGATGCTCTTCATAAATATAATATAAGGGGAATTGATAAATTATACCAGCCCAAAGTAAACACAGCCCTAAAGTCTATGTGTATCTCGGTGAAGGGAGTCATATTATGGAACAGCCTATCTGAAGAAATTAAAGCTTGTAAAAATTTAGTTAGGTTTAAAATCAAATTTAAAAGATACATAATGGAAAAGTACCAAGAGGAAACGATTTAATAACGCAGCCATGAACAGACTCATGCTCACTGTGTGTGCATGGGCCTGGATATGGTTGACATTACTTTGATGTTGTACATATAAATACTTGTTCAAAGGGAGTAGCCAGCAAGTTTTGCTGCTTGCTTCTTTTGGTTGTGTGTTTGTCATGTGCTCTTTTGGAAAAGAGGGGTGTGGGGTCGGAGTATGTGTGGGCCTGTCATTGTCTTGTCTTTGTCTTGTGTTTGTTGATTGTGATTGTAATAATGTTATATTGTATTGTCTGTTGTTGTGAGTGATGTCGAGTGAGGGGCTGGAGCCTTATAAGCGTAAGCTTCTTCCATCCCCTTTTCAAATCACAGGAATGTAAATTTGTACTTATATATATATATTATTATTATTATTTGTTGTAAAAAGTATGAACTATGTTATTGCACCCCAGTACTGATTTGAAATAAAAAGAAAAGAAGAAGAAGCTTGAGGTCCTTTGCTTTGCTGACTGCTTTCTGATGTTCTCATTAGTCAAAGTCAGAATCAAACCTTTCATACTCTGCCAACTTCTATTCTTCACCTCATAATAAAAGCCTAAGCATGGAGTGGTGGTGTGGGTGGATATGGTAGGCAGTGAGAGCAAGCCAACGTGCACACACACACACACACACACATACTATGTTTTCTATTATTGTGGGGACATACCATTGACTCCCATTCATATCTAACCCCTAACCCTAACCCTAACCCATACCAAAACAATGCCTAACCCTAAAGAAACGTTTTTGCACGTTTACTTTTTTCAGTATCAACAACATGGCCAAGAAAACACTGTTTAAACTTCTGGGGACCGAAATGAGGTCCCCACAACTGCCATTGTTTTCAGTTTTCCTACAGTTGTGGGGACATTTGGTCCCCACAAGTATAGCCAGCACCTGACCACACACACACACACACATATACTATGTTTTTCTATCATTGTGGGGACATACCATTGACTCCCCCTTCGGGGGAGCCAAAATATCCCCTAAAACCTAACCTTGGCCCGTGCCAGGGGGCAAAAGCTCGATAAAAAATATAGCCCTAACGGCTCAGCTAGGAAGAGGTTGGTGAATTGTATAAATATATTTTTTTGTATTAGAATGAATGATCTTCTTATATTTTCTATGTACAAGTTGTGTTTGATTTTTTTGTATGGAGGAGTAGAGGGGAGGCCACCCGGAGAGGAGGAACTGGAAACGACTTACCTATCCCCCCCTCCAACCACTAGGGAGAGTCGTAGGAGGGCGAGATGAATACCAGGCAGAACTCTAACCTGTAGAGGAAGAGGAAAGAACCAATCACAGAGAGACACATCTGCAGATCACCTCCATTTAAACTCACCTGGGAAGCCTCTCAGTCATTACCTCTGATGAAGCTTGAAGTAGCGAAACGTTAGGGAGCTCCTCCGTTTTTAGCCTTTTTTCTTTTTCTTTTGGTTTTATTTTTCTTTTGAAATGATGAAATAAAGGTTTTTTAGAATTAGTTTTGAGAGATGGGTGGACTCGGAGTCTATTGACCGGCCCGAAGTAAATGGAAAACTGCTCTACCAAAATCAGCACCAGCAGCAGGGCTTCACTCACCAAGAACGACAGAACCCAGAGGAAAATTTTACAGCTCAAAGCTTGCTCTTCCACAGCTCAGGAGACAAATTTGAGATTCTCATGTCAGCCTCATTTTAGTTTCTATTTTGTCTAAAGGTTTCTCATACGTTTCTCCTAAAATTCACTAGGAGAAATAGGTGAGACAGGATAATTAGAGGGAGTCATTCTTGAGACTTGTGGGAGATACCTTGTTAATCTCAATACAGTGTTTTTAATAGCTCCTTTATTTCTCCTCTGGAAAAGAAAATGAACAATAGTGGAGCTCCTATGGAGCAATATGTGAAGACTCACTCACAGCTCCACATGAGCACAACAGACTCAGAATCAAACCCCAGCCTTCTGGGTGTGAGACAGCCACTCTACCCACTGAGCTATGCCACCCTATGCATATATTAATCTGCACACACACACCTTACAAATGCTGCAACAAATAAGAAGTTGCCAGGATACAGTCTAAACATCTTGAGGCACTTATAATAATATATGGTGACTTCAATCATGTCACCCTCTCCTCCCACTTGACTGGATTTATCATTCTAAACACCACGGATCATCCACTCATAATATCGTGATGGGCCTCTCTCTGGACTGCAGGACGGAAAGATATAGAAGATCTTTGTACCCACAGCGATCAGGCTTTATAATTCTATAGCAAATAGTAGATGAGCTGACAGACAAATGAATTTCCCTTTTGGGATGAATAAAGTAATCTGAATCTTTATTAATGAATTTAAAAAAATATCATGTGGATTACAATAAAGTCAACATGATAGATGATTAAAAACAACCAAAACCTTGATCTGAGTCTGAGAATTCAATGAGCGCTTGTGGAGATCTCTTCATTTGTTCTCTCTGACCTTAGTATGAGATGCATGAACTGAAGCTGGGAGAATAGATGGAGTTCTTAGAGAGAGCTCTCTGATTTCTCTGCCTGAGATCACAAAGAGACACAAAAGTTGAGAAACTCTGAGAATTATATGAGAGCTTGTTGAGATCTCTTCTGAAATTTTAAAGGAGACTAAACTGAGATTTAGTGCATCTTATTGCTCAGGAGAAAAAAAATGAGACACAGGAGAAATAAGCCTTAGTCTCAGTTTGGTGTCACACAGATCTCAAAGTTGTCTAGGAGAAGTAAATGAGACATTTTTGAGATCTCTTTTTGAATTTTCTTTTCTTCTGGGAAGGAAGGAAGACTCCGTCATCCCTAAGGGACAAGGGTAGGAATCCACAACATTTGAGTGTGCACACAGAAGACAAACTTTGTCATCTTCCTACTCACCTGTAATGGAGGATTCCAGCAGCAGTCTAACTGGAAGGTTCCTGGTGGGAACAGCCCTGTCGGGTGGGTTTTTGGGGCTGGAGCCCCCGTCTCGGCTAAAAATTAACCTTATGTTTTATTCTTTTATGGTTGATGTGGCTGTGTTTTTATTTGTTTTTAACTTGTGAGTTTTCTCTTTTATTTTAGCATCGGGGACCTGCGCCTGCCACCCCCAGCCTTTTAATCTTCTCCCTCTTCTTTTTTTAAATAAAATGTCTGGTCCAGTTGATAAGCCACAGTGGTCTGCAAGCCATAGTGAGTTGAAGGGTGAGTCTACCCAGACCTTTAAAAATTCATCGGGGAGGGAAGAACTTCAGCTCTCAAAAAATATTTTAAATTATTACAGGCGATGCATCATTCAGCAATTATAAACCAGGCTATTGATTCAGGCTCCCCACCATTGGGGATGACAAAACATGCCGCAAAACTGACCAGCTTTATTAAACCTTCTTCTCCTACAAAGGAAACACTGAAAAAGGTAGCAATTAATACAGAAAAGTGGCTAGAAACCAATTTGCAAATTCTCCAGAACATTATGACTGTAGTATAGCTGAGGGAGTAGAAAACTTACCGATCTTCCACCAGAAGGCCTTTAACAGGGCCATCTCCTGGGGAAGGACGAGATACAAGAGAAAGCTTAAACAAACTTCTATTGAAGCATTGGAAAATGTGACCCGAGCTTCTCAAGTAAATCCTCCTCTAAAAGTGACACTCACAGCCCCGCATACGATGGAGACAGTATTTTCTCCTGGGGCTGACACCCCGGGGAGACCCTGGACGTATGCGGAGGCTGTCAAGACGAAACAAAACACTAGGAGTGATCAGAATGTACATGCAGTCATAAATTCACCTTTATCGCTTCCTCTTATGGACTGCTCACCAGCAGATACCATGGGAAAGCCGAATCAACCTGCAGAGAGGAGAAGATACCAGGAGATAATTGAAGAAATTGGTAAACAGCCTGACTTACCTGTAGTTATCTTAAAACGACTTGATGGCTGAGAATATAGATGGACATGAAATGATGACAGGCTTGAACACTACTGATCGAGATGATCTAAGTGAAGCCTTACCTGAGTCCACCTTAAACGCCAGCTGGATGAGCCCGCCTGGAGTGCCTTCCCTGTCTGACCGCCAGGAGCCCTTCGTGCACCTAAAGACAGATAGGAAAATCAGGGAGAGGACATTGGCAGCTTTAAAGCCAGTTGTTGTGGTGGAGGACCAAAACTTAGCTCATATACCACCGCTTAGCGATGAGGATATCCAAGTGGATAGTTTCCCTGGAGCTAACTTTTACCATTTGAAAAAGGTGTTGGAAAAACTCACCCCTAACCCTGACACAGAGAAAGTCATTTTAGCTGCAGGCTTGAACAACTGCCTTTCTAGACAGTTGGCCTCCACTTCCTGGAAGCAGCTTTTGCTTTTGCTGGGGGAGGCCAGACGCAGGTTCCCAAAGGGGGAGCCGAAATATCCCCTAAACCTAACCTTAATCCAGACCAAAACAATGCCTAACCCTAAAGAAACGTTTTTGCACTTTTACTTTTTTCAGTAACAACATGGCCAAGAAAACACTGTTTAAAGTTGTGGGGACTGAAATGAGGTCCCCACAAGTGCCATTGTTTTCAGTTTTCCTACAGTTGTGGGGACATTTGGTCCCCACAAATATAGCCAGCACCTGACCACACACACACACACACACACACACACACACACACACACACACACACACACACACACACACACACACACACACACACACACACACACACACACACACACACACACACACACACACTTTGTTCTGCCTCCTGATCGCTGGATGCTGACAGCCTGCAGGATCTGAAACTGGTTTGAATGGGTTGCTGCCAGACAAAATTTGATTGATCAACTTCAGCTGCTCCAGCACGTAACTTTTCTCTTGTGAGTCTGTTAAGGGACAAGGATGTTGTTTTTTTTGTTACTGTCAATAAATTCCATGAAAAGACCAAAGCCAATAATTAATACATTTTTCACTCAGCATTGTCCCCACTCTGCACACTGGTTCCTGGACATAAATCCATGTTACATGTATACAGTTTCATTTTTAAATAGGAGGCTATATAATTTCCAAAACAACAGTTGGTCATTCTAATTTTGAGCATTGCTAAAACAATTAAAAAGATAGATTTAATTGAGATTCTTCAGATGCAGATTTGGTGCTTTGGCAAAATTTCCAGCAGCAGGAGTGTGCACTTGGAGTCAAGCATCTGTTCATGGTAATGAAAGAAGAGGTCAGCTGGTGCAACAGTGTGGCTCACCGTTGTATTTTTAACAGTTTTTGGGAAACAATGGAGCTCCATTGCACAAAGAAATGACACAAGTGTAACATGCTTTGATATACTTAAAAATATACAAACATCACACGTGTGCTATAAAATGGATCTGCACAGAGTGTCAACCAGATTCAGAGATCAGAGATTTCCTTTACATAGGAAAACTTGCCAAGAGGGCAGCAGCATAGCCACATTAAAACAGTAAACAACAGATAAAAATAAAATTAAAACATGCTCACATAATACATTTGTACACAGACCAGGTAGACTGTAAATGAATGAATGAATGAAAAAATAAATGAAAGTTTGCTGGTATGAAAAAATAATTATTGAACAGTGACTCAACAACCACCATCACACTTTGAATGCGGGTCGTACAAAAATGCAAAAACATTTCAGTGAGGTGGCTTCCAACAGTCTCTTGTAATTTTCTTACTTTTTGCATGGATCTATATAAAAATTTACAGACAGCAAAATGAACTGAGAGGAATTGAAGAAAGCTGACCTGAGGCGACTTCTTGCCTTTAGAAGTCTCCGGGTGGATGTACAGTCAAATCAGTGCTCAAGTTACAGTAATATAAAGGATTTCTTCACACAAGAAAATACTTCTAATGGATACTACATAGACTGGATATGATTATTGACACGAGAGGACAGCAAGATTACCCCAACAATTAGCACTTACTGAACTCACAACTCAAGTCAGTGCTTATGTTAGAGTAGTGATGGTGACCAGTTTCTCAAATCATCTATTCATTGAAAAAAGCTGAAAAAGTAACACACAAAACAACCCAAAAGAGTGCACTTATGAACACAACAACCATGAGTGTCTCCCTTTGAGCTGATCTGCATGTCATACACATCACACGTATCGTCACTTACAGTCCAGAACATTTGTCATGTACAACCGAAACAACAAGAAGTACTAACTGAATTCAAAGTCAAGTCAGTGCTGAAGTTGGGCTAATGAGACAGACATCTAATGAGCAGTCTCTCTCACTTGCCTCCTCCATCATCCACATCAATACTTGTGCTGTCTTCTGTGCTGTATCTCCATCACAGCCGCTGTGGTGTTTGCTGAACAGATTTGGCCATCTTAAATACTCAAAGCCACCACTCCCTCCACATTGCTTTGCACAAAGTTTCAATGGTCCAGGTATTGATCAGCCTAACGACTGTGCCATAGTGGCCAAAGTACCACCGTCACATTTTAAATGCGGGTCGTTAGACCATGATGAGATTGCAAAAACATTTGAATGAGGTGACTTGAAGCAGCTTCTTGCCATTTCTTGGTTTCTCCTTGGATCTCAATCAAAATTTACTGACAGTAACATGAACTGAGAGGAATAGAGGAAAGCTTACACGAGGCACCTTGTTTCCTTTGGAAAGTCACCAAGTGGATGTCCAGTCAAATTCCCAAAGAACAATACAGAAAAGAAAGATTTAAAAGAAGACTAAATCTACATGGACGTTCAAGTAGATCTCAAAACGACTTTTCAAGCAGTGTGTATAACTGAATGTGAATGAAGCTGAAGTACTTTGTGGTTCTCAAATGAACGCCATAGCTACACGTGCAGAGGCAGAGGTCCAAAACACTACCCAAACAAGAAGCACTTGCTGCATCCATAAACAGAGTCAGTGTTCCTGTTAGGGTGGTATTAACAACCCTGTCAGCACCATGAAATCATCCACAAAAAGGGCATTTTTAGTGATAACTCTGATTGTGTTGCTTGTAAAGTGCTGTCTCTCCTACGGAAATCAAGTCCTGCTCCGAAAAAGTACCAGCAAGAAACATTGACACAACCAAGACAACCCAAAAGAGAAGCACTTATGAATACAATAATCATGAGTGGCTCCTTTCAGGTGGTCCGAGAGTGGCTCACATTCAAGGATATCCAGAATTGACAACGTCGTTTCGGTCAGTTGAAACTGCCCAAACAAGTCGCACTTACTCAATTCAACAGTAAAGTCAGTGCTCAAGTTAGGGTAATATAAATGACTTCTTCACAGCAGAAAATCCTCTTCATTCTTCATAAATTCTCATTTCCTGTGCTGGAGATGATTTTTGACACGAGAGGACAGCAAGACTACCCAACAATTAGCACTTACTGAACTCACAACTCAAGTCAGTGCTTATGTTAGAGTAGTGATGGTGACCAGTTTCTCAAATCATCTACTCATGTAAAAAAGCTGAAAAAGTAACACACAAAACAACCCAAAAGAGAGCACTTATGAACACAACAACCATGAGTGTCTCCCTTTGAGATGATCTGCATGTCATACACATCACACGTATCTTCACTTACAGTCCAGAACATTTGTCATGTACAATCGAAACAACAAGAAGCACTTACATTGAAAGCCACCACTTTCCTTACTTGGAATTGCACAACGTTGCAGAGGTCCAAAACACTACCCCAACAAGAAGCACTCGCTACATCCATAAACAGAGTCAGTGTTCCTGTTAGGGTGGTATTAACAACCCTGTCTGCACCATGAAATCATCCACAAAAAGGGCATTTTTAGTGATAACTCTGATTGTGTTGCTTGTAAAGTGCTGTCTCTCCTACGGAAATCAAGTCCTGCTCAGAAAAAGTACCAGCAAGAAACATTGACACAACCAAGACAACCCAAAAGAGAAGCACTTATGAATACAATAATCATGAGTGGCTCCTTTCAGGTGGTCCGAGAGTGGCTCACATTCAAGGATATCCAGAATTGACAACGTTGTTTCGGTCAGTTGAAACTGCCCAAACAAGTCGCACTTACTCAATTCAACAGTAAAGTCAGTGCTCAAGTTAGGGTAATATAAATGACTTCTTCACAGCAGAAAATCCTCTTCATTCTTCATAAATTCTCATTTCCTGTGCTGGAGATGATTTTTGACACGAGAGGACAGCAAGACTACCCAACAATTAGCACTTACTGAACTCACAACTCAAGTCAGTGCTTATGTTAGAGTAGTGATGGTGACCAGTTTCTCAAATCATCTACCCATTTAAAAAAGCTGAAAAAGTAACACACAAAACAACCCAAAAGAGAGCACTTATGAACACAACAACCATGAGTGTCTCCCTTTGAGATGATCTGCATGTCATACACATCACACGTATCTTCAGTTACAGTCCAGAACATTTGTCATGTACAACCGAAACAACAAGAAGCACTTACTGAATTCAAAGTCCAGTCAATGCTCAAGTTGGTCCAATGAGACAGACATCTAATGAGCAGCATCCCTTACTTGCCTCTTCTGTAGTCCACATGAATCCTTGTGCTGTCTTCTGTGTTGTGTCTCTATCACAGCCGCTGTGGTGTTTGCTGAACAGGTTTGGCCATCGTAAAAACTCAAAGCCACCACTTTCCTGACTCGGATTTGCACAACGTTGCAGAGGTCTAAAACACTACCCCAACAAGAAGCACTTGCTACATCCATAAACAGAGTCAGTGTTCCTGTTAGGGTGGTATTAACAACCATGTCTGCACCAGGAAATCATCCACAAAAGGCTGATTTTTAGTGATAACTCTGATTGTGTTGCTTGTAAAGTGCTGTCTCTCCTACGGAAATCAAGTCCTGCTCAGAAAAAGTACCAGCAAGAAACATTGACACAACCAAGACAACCCAAAAGAGAAGCACTTATGAATACAATAATCATGAGTGGCTCCTTTCAGGTGGTCCGAGAGTGGCTCACATTCAAGGATATCCAGAATTGACAACGTTGCTTCGGTCAGTTGAAACTGCCCAAACAAGTCGCACTTACTCAATTCAACAGTAAAGTCAGTGCTCAAGTTAGGGTAATATAAATGACTTCTTCACAGCAGAAAATCCTCTTCATTCTTCATAAATTCTCATTTCCTGTGCTGGAGATGATTTTTGACACGAGAGGACAGCAAGACTACCCCAACAATTAGCACTTACTGAACTCACAACTCAAGTCAGTGCTTATGTTAGAGTAGTGATGGTGACCAGTTTCTCAAATCATCTACTCATGTAAAAAAGCTGAAAAAGTAACACACAAAACAACCCAAACGAGAGCACTTATGAACACAACAACCATGAGTGTCTCCCTTTGAGATGATCTGCATGTCATACACATCACACGTATCTTCACTTACAGTCCAGAACATTTGTCATGTACAACCGAAACAACAAGAAGCACTTACATTGAAAGCCACCACTTTCCTGACTTGGAATTGCACAACGTTGCAGAGGTCCAAAACACTAACCCAACAAGAAGCACTTGCTACATCCATAAACAGAGTCAGTGTTCCTGTTAGGGTCGTATTAACAACCATGTCTGCACCATGAAATCATCCACAAAAAGGGCATTTTTAGTGATAACTCTGATTGTGTTGCTTGTAAAGTGCTGTCTCTCCTACGGAAATCAAGTCCTGTTCAGAAAATGTACCAGCAAGAAACATTGACACAACCAAGACAACCCAAAAGAGAAGCACTTATGAATACAATAATCATGAGTGGCTCCTTTCAGGTGGTCTGAGAGTGGCTCACATTCAAGGATATCCAGAATTGACAACGTTGCTTCGGTCAGTTGAAACTGCCCAAACAAGTTGCACTTACTCAATTCAACAGTAAAGTCAGTGCTCAAGTTAGGGTAATATAAATGACTTCTTCACAGCAGAAAATCCTCTTCATTCTTCATAAATTCTCATTTCCTGTGCTGGAGATGATTTTTGACACGAGAGGACAGCAAGACTACTCCAACAATTAGCACTTACTGAACTCACAACTCAAGTCAGTGCTTATGTTAAGAGTAGTGATGGTGACCAGTTTCTCAAATCATCTACCCATTTAAAAAAGCTGAAAAAGTAACACACAAAACAACCCAAAAGAGAGCACTTATGAACACAACAACCATGAGTGTCTCCCTTTGAGATGATCTGCATGTCATACACATCACACGTATCTTCAGTTACAGTCCATAACATTTGTCATGTACAACCGAAACAACAAGAAGCACTTACTGAATTCAAAGTCAAGTCAATGCTCAAGTTGGTCCAATGAGACAGACATCTAATGAGCAGCATCCCTTACTTGCCTCTTCTGTAGTGCACATGAATCCTTGTGCTGTCTTCTGTGTTGTGTCTCCATCACCGCCGCTGTGGTGTTTGCTGAACAGGTTTGGCCATCTTAAATACTGAAAGCCACCACTCCCTCCACCTTGTTTTGCACAAAGTTTCAATGGTCCAGGTATCGATCAGCCTAACGACTGTGCCATAGTGGCCAAAGTACCACCGTCACATTTTAAATGTGGGTCGTTAGACCGTGATGAGATTGCAAAAACATTTGAATGAGGTGACTTGGAGCAGCTTCTTCAAGTCGAAACAACCGAAACAACAAGAAGCACTCACTGAATTAAAAGTCAAGTCAATGCTCAAGTTGGTTCAATGAGACAGACATCTAATGAGCACATGAATCCTTGTGCTGTCTTCTGTGTTGTGACTCCATCACAGCGGCTGTGGTGTTTGCTGAACAGATTTGGCCATCTTAAATACTCAGAGCCACCACTTTCCTGACTCAGATTTGCACAACGTTGCAGAGGTCCAAAACACTACCCCAACAAGAAGCACTTGCTATATCCATAAAGAGAGTCAGTGTTCCTGTTAGGGTCGTATTAACAACCATGTCTGCACCACAAAATCATCCACAAAAAGGGCATTTTTAGTGGTAACTCTGATTGTGTTGCTTGTAAAGTGCTGTCTCTCCTACGGAAATCAAGTCCTGCTCAGAAAAAGTACCAGCAAGAAACATTGAAACAACCAAGACAACCCAAAAGAGAAGCACTTATGAATACAATAATCATGAGTGGCTCCTTTCAGGTGGTCCGAGAGTGGCTCACATTCAAGGATATCCAGAATTGACAACGTTGCTTCGGTCAGTTGAAACTGCCCAAACAAGTCGCACTTACTCAATTCAACAGTAAAGTCAGTGCTCAAGTTAGGGTAATATAAATGACTTCTTCACAGCAGAAAATCCTCTTCATTCTTCATAAATTCTCATTTCCTGTGCTGGAGATGATTTTTGACACGAGAGGACAGCAAGACTACCCCAACAATTAGCACTTACTGAACTCACAACTCAAGTCAGTGCTTATGTTAGAGTAGTGATGGTGACCAGTTTCTCAAATCATCTACTCATGTAAAAAAGCTGAAAAAGTAACACACAAAACAACCCAAACGAGAGCACTTATGAACACAACAACCATGAGTGTCTCCCTTTGAGATGATCTGCATGTCATACACATCACACGTATCTTCACTTACAGTCCAGAACATTTGTCATGTACAACCGAAACAACAAGAAGCACTTACATTGAAAGCCACCACTTTCCTTACTTGGAATTGCACAACGTTGCAGAGGTCCAAAACACTAACCCAACAAGAAGCACTTGCTACATCCATAAACAGAGTCAGTGTTCCTGTTAGGGTCGTATTAACAACCATGTCTGCACCATGAAATCATCCACAAAAAGGGCATTTTTAGTGATAACTCTGATTGTGTTGCTTGTAAAGTGCTGTCTCTCCTACGGAAATCAAGTCCTGCTCAGAAAATGTACCAGCAAGAAACATTGACACAACCAAGACAACCCAAAAGAGAAGCACTTATGAATACAATAATCATGAGTGGCTCCTTTCAGGTGGTCTGAGAGTGGCTCACATTCAAGGATATCCAGAATTGACAACGTTGCTTCGGTCAGTTGAAACTGCCCAAACAAGTCGCACTTACTCAATTCAACAGTAAAGTCAGTGCTCAAGTTAGGGTAATATAAATGACTTCTTCACAGCAGAAAATCCTCTTCATTCTTCATAAATTCTCATTTCCTGTGCTGGAGATGATTTTTGACACGAGAGGACAGCAAGACTACTCCAACAATTAGCACTTACTGAACTCACAACTCAAGTCAGTGCTTATGTTAAGAGTAGTGATGGTGACCAGTTTCTCAAATCATCTACCCATTTAAAAAAGCTGATAAAGTAACACACAAAACAACCCAAAAGAGAGCACTTATGAACACAACAACCATGAGTGTCTCCCTTTGAGATGATCTGCATGTCATACACATCACACGTATCTTCAGTTACAGTCCATAACATTTGTCATGTACAACCGAAACAACAAGAAGCACTTACTGAATTCAAAGTCAAGTCAATGCTCAAGTTGGTCCAATGAGACAGACATCTAATGAGCACATGAATCCTTGTGCTGTCTTCTGTGTTGTGTCTCCATCACCGCCGCTGTGGTGTTTGCTGAACAGGTTTGGCCATCTTAAATACTGAAAGCCACCACTCCCTCCACCTTGTTTTGCACAAAGTTTCAATGGTCCAGGCATTGATCAGCCTAACGACTGTGCCATAGTGGCCAAAGTACCACCGTCACATTTTGAATGCGGGTCGTTAGACCGTGATGAGATTGCAAAAACATTTGAATGAGGTGACTTGGAGCAGCTTCTTCAAGTCGAAACAACCGAAACAACAAGAAGCAGTCACTGAATTAAAAGTCAAGTCAATGCTCAAGTTGGTCCAATGAGACAGACATCTAATGAGCACATGAATCCTTGTGCTGTCTTCTGTGTTGTGACTCCATCACAGCGGCTGTGGTGTTTGCTGAACAGATTTGGCCATCTTAAATACTCAAAGCCACCACTTTCCTGACTCGGATTTGCACAACGTTGCAGAGGTCCAAAACACTACCCCAACAAGAAGCACTTGCTACATCCATAAACAGAGTCAGTGTTCCTGTTAGGGTGGTATTAACAACCATGTCTGCACCAGGGAATCATCCACAAAAGGCTGATTTTTAGTGATAACTCTGATTGTGTTGCTTGTAAAGTGCTGTCTCTCCTACGGAAATCAAGTCCTGCTCAGAAAAAGTACCAGCAAGAAACATTGACACAACCAAGACAACCCAAAAGAGAAGCACTTATGAATACAATAATCATGAGTGGCTCCTTTTAGGTGGTCCGAGAGTGGCTCACATTCAAGGATATCCAGAATTGACAACGTTGCTTCGGTCAGTTGAAACTGCCCAAACAAGTCGCACTTACTCAATTCAACAGTAAAGTCAGTGCTCAAGTTAGGGTAATATAAATGACTTCTTCACAGCAGAAAATCCTCTTCATTCTTCATAAATTCTCATTTCCTGTGCTGGAGATGATTTTTGACACGAGAGGACAGCAAGACTACCCAACAATTAGCACTTACTGAACTCACAACTCAAGTCAGTGCTTATGTTAGAGTAGTGATGGTGACCAGTTTCTCAAATCATCTACTCATGTAAAAAAGCTGAAAAAGTAACACACAAAACAACCCAAAAGAGAGCACTTATGAACACAACAACCATGAGTGTCTCCCTTTGAGATGATCTGCATGTCATACACATCACACGTATCTTCACTTACAGTCCAGAACATTTGTCATGTACAATCGAAACAACAAGAAGCACTTACATTGAAAGCCACCACTTTCCTTACTTGGAATTGCACAACGTTGCAGAGGTCCAAAACACTACCCCAACAAGAAGCACTCGCTACATCCATAAACAGAGTCAGTGTTCCTGTTAGGGTGGTATTAACAACCCTGTCTGCACCATGAAATCATCCACAAAAAGGGCATTTTTAGTGATAACTCTGATTGTGTTGCTTGTAAAGTGCTGTCTCTCCTACGGAAATCAAGTCCTGCTCAGAAAAAGTACCAGCAAGAAACATTGACACAACCAAGACAACCCAAAAGAGAAGCACTTATGAATACAATAATCATGAGTGGCTCCTTTCAGGTGGTCCGAGAGTGGCTCACATTCAAGGATATCCAGAATTGACAACGTTGTTTCGGTCAGTTGAAACTGCCCAAACAAGTCGCACTTACTCAATTCAACAGTAAAGTCAGTGCTCAAGTTAGGGTAATATAAATGACTTCTTCACAGCAGAAAATCCTCTTCATTCTTCATAAATTCTCATTTCCTGTGCTGGAGATGATTTTTGACACGAGAGGACAGCAAGACTACCCAACAATTAGCACTTACTGAACTCACAACTCAAGTCAGTGCTTATGTTAGAGTAGTGATGGTGACCAGTTTCTCAAATCATCTACTCATGTAAAAAGCTGAAAAAGTAACACACAAAACAACCCAAAAGAGAGCACTTATGAACACAACAACCATGAGTGTCTCCCTTTGAGATGATCTGCATGTCATACACATCACACGTATCTTCAGTTACAGTCCAGAACATTTGTCATGTAGAACCGAAACAACAAGAAGCACTTACTGAATTCAAAGTCCAGTCAATGCTCAAGTTGGTCCAATGAGACAGACATCTAATGAGCAGCATCCCTTACTTGCCTCTTCTGTAGTCCACATGAATCCTTGTGCTGTCTTCTGTGTTGTGTCTCCATCACAGCCGCTGTGGTGTTTGCTGAACAGGTTTGGCCATCTTAAAAACTCAAAGCCACCACTTTCCTGACTCGGATTTGCACAACGTTGCAGAGGTCTAAAACACTACCCCAACAAGAAGCACTTGCTACATCCATAAACAGAGTCAGTGTTCCTGTTAGGGTGGTATTAACAACCATGTCTGCACCAGGAAATCATCCACAAAAGGCTGATTTTTAGTGATAACTCTGATTGTGTTGCTTGTAAAGTGCTGTCTCTCCTACGGAAATCAAGTCCTGCTCAGAAAAAGTACCAGCAAGAAACATTGACACAACCAAGACAATCCAAAAGAGAAGCACTTATGAATACAATAATCATGAGTGGCTCCTTTCAGGTGGTCCGAGAGTGGCTCACATTCAAGGATATCCAGAATTGACAACGTTGCTTCGGTCAGTTGAAACTGCCCAAACAAGTCGCACTTACTCAATTCAACAGTAAAGTCAGTGCTCAAGTTAGGGTAATATAAATGACTTCTTCACAGCAGAAAATCCTCTTCATTCTTCATAAATTCTCATTTCCTGTGCTGGAGATGATTTTTGACACGAGAGGACAGCAAGACTACTCCAACAATTAGCACTTACTGAACTCACAACTCAAGTCAGTGCTTATGTTAAGAGTAGTGATGGTGACCAGTTTCTCAAATCATCTACCCATTTTACAAAGCTGAAAAAGTAACACACAAAACAACCCAAAAGAGAGCACTTATGAACACAACAACCATGAGTGTCTCCCTTTGAGATGATCTGCATGTCATACACATCACACGTATCTTCAGTTACAGTCCAGAACATTTGTCATGTATAACCGAAACAACAAGAAGCACTTACTGAATTCAAAGTCAAGTCAATGCTCAAGTTGGTCCAATGAGACAGACATCTAATGAGCAGCATCCCTTACTTGCCTCTTCTGTAGTCCACATGAATCCTTGTGCTGTCTTCTGTGTTGTGTCTCCATCACCGCCGCTGTGGTGTTTGCTGAACAGGTTTGGCCATCTTAAATACTGAAAGCCACCACTCCCTCCACCTTGTTTTGCACAAAGTTTCAATGGTCCAGGTATCGATCAGCCTAACGACTGTGCCATAGTGGCCAAAGTACCACCGTCACATTTTAAATGTGGGTCGTTAGACCGTGATGAGATTGCAAAAACATTTGAATGAGGTGACTTGGAGCAGCTTCTTCAAGTCGAAACAACCGAAACAACAAGAAGCACTCACTGAATTAAAAGTCAAGTCAATGCTCAAGTTGGTTCAATGAGACAGACATCTAATGAGCACATGAATCCTTGTGCTGTCTTCTGTGTTGTGACTCCATCACAGCGGCTGTGGTGTTTGCTGAACAGATTTGGCCATCTTAAATACTCAGAGCCACCACTTTCCTGACTCAGATTTGCACAACGTTGCAGAGGTCCAAAACACTACCCCAACAAGAAGCACTTGCTACATCCATAAACAGAGTCAGTGTTCCTGTTAGGGTCGTATTAACAACCATGTCTGCACCATAAAATCATCGACAAAAAGGGCATTTTTAGTGATAACTCTGATTGTGTTGTTTGTAAAGTGCTGTCTCTCCTACGGAAATCAAGTCCTGCTCAGAAAATGTACCAGCAAGAAACATTGACACAACCAAGACAACCCAAAAGAGAAGCACTTATGAATACAATAATCATGAGTGGCTCCTTTCAGGTGGTCTGAGAGTGGCTCACATTCAAGGATATCCAGAATTGACAACGTTGCTTCGGTCAGTTGAAACTGCCCAAACAAGTCGCACTTACTCAATTCAACAGTAAAGTCAGTGCTCAAGTTAGGGTAATATAAATGACTTCTTCACAGCAGAAAATCCTCTTCATTCTTCATAAATTCTCATTTCCTGTGCTGGAGATGATTTTTGACACGAGAGGACAGCAAGACTACTCCAACAATTAGCACTTACTGAACTCACAACTCAAGTCAGTGCTTATGTTAAGAGTAGTGATGGTGACCAGTTTCTCAAATCATCTACCCATTTAAAAAAGCTGAAAAAGTAACACACAAAACAACCCAAAAGAGAGCACTTATGAACACAACAACCATGAGTGTCTCCCTTTGAGATGATCTGCATGTCATACACATCACACGTATCTTCAGTTACAGTCCAGAACATTTGTCATGTACAACCGAAACAACAAGAAGCACTTACTGAATTCAAAGTCAAGTCAATGCTCAAGTTGGTCCAATGAGACAGACATCTAATGAGCAGCATCCCTTACTTGCCTCTTCTGTAGTGCACATGAATCCTTGTGCTGTCTTCTGTGTTGTGTCTCCATCACTGCCGCTGTGGTGTTTGCTGAACAGGTTTGGCCATCTTAAATACTGAAAGTCACCACTCCCTCCACCTTGTTTTGCACAAAGTTTCAATGGTCCAGGTATCGATCAGCCTAACGACTGTGCCATAGTGGCCAAAGTACCACCGTCACATTTTAAATGTGGGTCGTTAGACCGTGATGAGATTGCAAAAACATTTGAATGAGGTGACTTGGAGCAGCTTCTTCAAGTCGAAACAACCGAAACAACAAGAAGCACTCACTGAATTAAAAGTCAAGTCAATGCTCAAGTTGGTTCAATGAGACAGACATCTAATGAGCACATGAATCCTTGTGCTGTCTTCTGTGTTGTGACTCCATCACAGCGGCTGTGGTGTTTGCTGAACAGATTTGGCCATCTTAAATACTCAGAGCCACCACTTTCCTGACTCAGATTTGCACAACGTTGCAGAGGTCCAAAACACTACCCCAACAAGAAGCACTTGCTACATCCATAAACAGAGTCAGTGTTCCTGTTAGGGTCGTATTAACAACCATGTCTGCACCACAAAATCATCCACAAAAAGGGCATTTTTAGTGGTAACTCTGATTGTGTTGCTTGTAAAGTGCTGTCTCTCCTACGGAAATCAAGTCCTGCTCAGAAAAAGTACCAGCAAGAAACATTGAAACAACCAAGACAACCCAAAAGAGAAGCACTTATGAATACAATAATCATGAGTGGCTCCTTTCAGGTGGTCCGAGAGTGGCTCACATTCAAGGATATCCAGAATTGACAACGTTGCTTCGGTCAGTTGAAACTGCCCAAACAAGTCGCACTTACTCAATTCAACAGTAAAGTCAGTGCTCAAGTTAGGGTAATATAAATGACTTCTTCACAGCAGAAAATCCTCTTCATTCTTCATAAATTCTCATTTCCTGTGCTGGAGATGATTTTTGACACGAGAGGAAAGCAAGACTACCCCAACAATTAGCACTTACTGAACTCACAACTCAAGTCAGTGCTTATGTTAGAGTAGTGATGGTGACCAGTTTCTCAAATCATCTACTCATGTAAAAAAGCTGAAAAAGTAACACACAAAACAACCCAAACGAGAGCACTTATGAACACAACAACCATGAGTGTCTCCCTTTGAGATGATCTGCATGTCATACACATCACACGTATCTTCACTTACAGTCCAGAACATTTGTCATGTACAACCGAAACAACAAGAAGCACTTACATTGAAAGCCACCACTTTCCTTACTTGGAATTGCACAACGTTGCAGAGGTCCAAAACACTACCCCAACAAGAAGCACTTGCTACATCCATAAACAGAGTCAGTGTTCCTGTTAGGGTCGTATTAACAACCATGTCTGCACCACAAAATCATCCACAAAAAGGGCATTTTTAGTGGTAACTCTGATTGTGTTGCTTGTAAAGTGCTGTCTCTCCTACGGAAATCAAGTCCTGCTCAGAAAAAGTACCAGCAAGAAACATTGAAACAACCAAGACAACCCAAAAGAGAAGCACTTATGAATACAATAATCATGAGTGGCTCCTTTCAGGTGGTCCGAGAGTGGCTCACATTCAAGGATATCCAGAATTGACAACGTTGCTTCGGTCAGTTGAAACTGCCCAAACAAGTCGCACTTACTCAATTCAACAGTAAAGTCAGTGCTCAAGTTAGGGTAATATAAATGACTTCTTCACAGCAGAAAATCCTCTTCATTCTTCATAAATTCTCATTTCCTGTGCTGGAGATGATTTTTGACACGAGAGGACAGCAAGACTACTCCAACAATTAGCACTTACTGAACTCACAACTCAAGTCAGTGCTTATGTTAGAGTAGTGATGGTGACCAGTTTCTCAAATCATCTACCCATTAAAAAAACTGAAAAAGTAACACACAAAACAACCCAAAAGAGAGCACTTATGAACACAACAACCATGAGTGTCTCCCTTTGAGATGATCTGCATGTCATACACATCACACGTATCTTCACTTACAGTCCAGAACATTTGTCATGTACAACCGAAACAACAAGAAGCACTTACTGAATTCAAAGTCCAGTCAATGCTCAAGTTGGTCCAATGAGACAGACATTTAATGAGCAGCATCCCTTACTTGCCTCTTCTGTAGTCCACATGAATCCTTGTGCTGTCTTCTGTGTTGTGTCTCCATCACCGCCGCTGTGGTGTTTGCTGAACAGGTTTGGCCATCTTAAATACTGAAAGCCACCACTCCCTCCACCTTGTTTTGCACAAAGTTTCAATGGTCCAGGCATTGATCAGCCTAACGACTGTGCCATAGTGGCCAAAGTACCACCGTCACATTTTGAATGCGGGTCGTTAGACCGTGATGAGATTGCAAAAACATTTGAATGAGGTGACTTGGAGCAGCTTCTTCAAGTCGAAACAACCGAAACAACAAGAAGCAGTCACTGAATTAAAAGTCAAGTCAATGCTCAAGTTGGTCCAATGAGACAGACATCTAATGAGCACATGAATCCTTGTGCTGTCTTCTGTGTTGTGTCTCCATCACCGCCGCTGTGGTGTTTGCTGAACAGGTTTGGCCATCTTAAATACTGAAAGCCACCACTCCCTCCACCTTGTTTTGCACAAAGTTTCAATGGTCCAGGCATTGATCAGCCTAACGACTGTGCCATAGTGGCCAAAGTACCACCGTCACATTTTGAATGCGGGTCGTTAGACCGTGATGAGATTGCAAAAACATTTGAATGAGGTGACTTGGAGCAGCTTCTTCAAGTCGAAACAACCGAAACAACAAGAAGCAGTCACTGAATTAAAAGTCAAGTCAATGCTCAAGTTGGTCCAATGAGACAGACATCTAATGAGCACATGAATCCTTGTGCTGTCTTCTGTGTTGTGACTCCATCACAGCGGCTGTGGTGTTTGCTGAACAGATTTGGCCATCTTAAATACTCAAAGCCACCACTTTCCTGACTCGGATTTGCACAACGTTGCAGAGGTCCAAAACACTACCCCAACAAGAAGCACTTGCTACATCCATAAACAGAGTCAGTGTTCCTGTTAGGGTGGTATTAACAACCATGTCTGCACCAGGGAATCATCCACAAAAGGCTGATTTTTAGTGATATCTCTGATTGTGTTGCTTGTAAAGTGCTGTCTCTCCTACGGAAATCAAGTCCTGCTCAGAAAAAGTACCAGCAAGAAACATTGACACAACCAAGACAACCCAAAAGAGAAGTACTTATGAATACAATAATCATGAGTGGCTCCTTTTAGGTGGTCCGAGAGTGGCTCACATTCAAGGATATCCAGAATTGACAACGTTGCTTCGGTCAGTTGAAACTGCCCAAACAAGTCGCACTTACTCAATTCAACAGTAAAGTCAGTGCTCAAGTTAGGGTAATATAAATGACTTCTTCACAGCAGAAAATCCTCTTCATTCTTCATAAATTCTCATTTCCTGTGCTGGAGATGATTTTTGACACGAGAGGACAGCAAGACTACCCCAACAATTAGCACTTACTGAACTCACAACTCAAGTCAGTGCTTATGTTAGAGTAGTGATGGTGACCAGTTTCTCAAATCATCTACCCATTTAAAAAAGCTGAAAAAGTAACACACAAAACAACCCAAAAGAGAGCACTTATGAACACAACAGCCATGAGTGTCTCCCTTTGAGATGATCTGCATGTCATACACATCACACGTATCTTCAGTTACAGTCCAGAACATTTGTCATGTACAACCGAAACAACAAGAAGCACTTACTGAATTCAAAGTCAAGTCAATGCTCAAGTTGGTCCAATGAGACAGACATCTGATGAGCACATGAATCCTTGTGCTGTCTTCTGTGTTGTGTCTCCATCACAGCCGCTGTGGTGTTTGCTGAACAGATTTGGCCATCTTAAATACTCAGAGCCACCACTTTCCTTACTTGGATTTGCACAACGTTGCAGATGTAAAAAACACTACCTCAACAAGAAGCACTTGCTACATCCATAAACAGAGTCAGTGTTCCTGTTAGGGTGGTATTAACAACCATGTCTGCACCAGGAAATCATCCACAAAAGGCTGATTTTTAGTGATAACTCTGATTGTGTTGCTTGTAAAGTGCTGTCTCTCCTACGGAAATCAAGTCCTGCTCAGAAAAAGTACCAGCAAGAAACATTGACACAACCAAGACAACCCAAAAGAGAAGCACTTATGAATACAATAATCATGAGTGGCTCCTTTCAGGTGGTCCGAGAGTGGCTCACATTCAAGGATATCCAGAATTGACAACGTCGCTTCGGTCAGTTGAAACTGCCCAAACAAGTCGCACTTACTCAATTCAACAGTAAAGTCAGTGCTCAAGTTAGGGTAATATAAATGACTTCTTCACAGCAGAAAATCCTCATCATTCTTCATAAATTCTCATTTCCTGTGCTGGAGATGATTTTTGACACGAGAGGACAGCAAGACTACCCCAACAATTAGCACTTACTGAACTCACAACTCAAGTCAGTGCTTATGTTAGAGTAGTGATGGTGACCAGTTTCTCAAATCTACCCATTTAAAAAAGCTGAAAAAGTAACACACAAAACAACCCAAAACAGAGCACTTATGAACACAACAACCATGAGTGTCTCCCTTTGAGATGATCTGCATGTCATACACATCACACGTATCTTCAGTTACAGTCCAGAACATTTGTCATGTACAACCGAAACAACAAGAAGCACTTACTGAATTCAAAGTCCAGTCAATGCTCAAGTTGGTCCAATGAGACAGACATCTAATGAGCAGCATCCCTTACTTGCCTCTTCTGTCGTCCACCTGAATCCTTGTGCTGTCTTCTGTGTTGTGTCTCCATCACCGCCGCTGTGGTGTTTGCTGAACAGATTTGGCCATCTTAAATACTCAGAGCCACCACTTTCCTTACTCGGATTTGCACAACGTTGCAGAGGTTCAAAACACTACCCCAACAAGAAGCACTTGCTACATCCATAAACAGAGTCAGTGTTCCTGTTAGGGTGGTATTAACAACCATGTCTGCACCAGGGAATCATCCACAAAGGGCTGATTTTTAGTGATAACTCTGATTGTGTTGCTTGTAAAGTGCTGTCTCTCCTACGGAAATCAAGTCCTGCTCAGAAAAAGTACCAGCAAGAAACATTGACACAACCAAGACAACCCAAAAGAGAAGCACTTATGAATACAATAATCATGAGTGGCTCCTTTCAGGTGGTCCCAGAGTGGCTCACATTCAAGGATATCCAGAATTGACAACGTTGCTTCGGTCAGTTGAAACTGCCCAAACAAGTCGCACTTACTCAATTCAACAGTAAAGTCAGTGCTCAAGTTAGGGTAATATAAATGACTTCTTCACAGCAGAAAATCCTCTTCATTCTTCATAAATTCTCATTTCCTGTGCTGGAGATGATTTTTGACACGAGAGGACAGCAAGACTACCCCAACAATTAGCACTTACTGAACTCACAACTCAAGTCAGTGCTTATGTTAGAGTAGTGATGGTGACCAGTTTCTCAAATCATCTACCCATTTAAAAAAGCTGAAAAAGTAACACACAAAACAACCCAAAAGAGAGCACTTATGAACACAACAACCATGAGTGTCTCCCTTTGAGATGATCTGCATGTCATACACATCACACGTATCTTCAGTTACAGTCCAGAACATTTGTCATGTACAACCGAAACAACAAGAAGCACTTACTGAATTCAAAGTCAAGTCAATGCTCAAGTTGGTCCAATGAGACAGACATCTGATGAGCACATGAATCCTTGTGCTGTCTTCTGTGTTGTGTCTCCATCACAGCCGCTGTGGTGTTTGCTGAACAGATTTGGCCATCTTAAATACTCAGAGCCACCACTTTCCTTACTTGGATTTGCACAACGTTGCAGATGTAAAAAACACTACCTCAACAAGAAGCACTTGCTACATCCATAAACAGAGTCAGTGTTCCTGTTAGGGTCGGACTAACAACCATGTCTGCACTCGGAAATCATCGACAAAAAGGGCATTTTTAGTGATAACTCTGATTGTGTTGCTTGTAAAGTGCTGTCTCTCCTACGGAAATCAAATCCTGCTCAGAAAAAGTACCAGCAAGAAACATTGACACAACCAAGACAACCCAAAAGAGAAGCACTTATGAATACAATAATCGTGAGTGGCTCCTTTCAGGTGGTCCGAGAGTGGCTCACATTCAAGGATATCCAGAATTGACAACGTTGCTTCGGTCAGTTGAAACTGCCCAAACAAGTCGCACTTACTCAATTCAACAGTAAAGTCAGTGCTCAAGTTAGGGTAATATAAATGACTTCTTCACAGCAGAAAATCCTCTTCATTCTTCATAAATTCTCATTTCCTGTGCTGGAGATGATTTTTGACACGAGAGGACAGCAAGACTACCCCAACAATTAGCACTTACTGAACTCACAACTCAAGTCAGTGCTTATGTTAGAGTAGTGATGGTGACCAGTTTCTCAAATCATCTACCCATTTAAAAAAGCTGATAAAGTAACACACAAAACAACCCAAAAGAGAGCACTTATGAACACAACAACCATGAGTGTCTCCCTTTGAGATGATCTGCATGTCATACACATCACACGTATCTTCACTTACAGTCCAGAACATTTGTCATGTACAACCGAAACAACAAGAAGCACTTACTGAATTCAAAGTCCAGTCAATGCTCAAGTTGGTCCAATGAGACAGACATCTAATGAGCACATGAATCCTTGTACTGTCTTCTGTGTTGTGACTCCATCACAGCCGCTGTGGTGTTTGCTGAACAGATTTGGCCATCTTAAATACTCAAAGCCACCACTTTCCTTCCTTGGAATTGCACAACGTTGCAGAGGTCCAAAACACTACCCCAACAAGAAGCACTTGCTACATCCATAAACAGTCAGTGTTCCTGTTAGGGTCGTATTAACAACCATGTGTGCACCACGAAATCATCCACAAAAAGCTGATTTTTAGTGATAACTCTGATTGTGTTGCTTGTAAAGTGCTGTCTCTCCTACGGAAATCAAGTCCTGCTCAGAAAAGGTGCCAGCAAGAAACATTGACACAACCAAGACAACCCAAAAGAGAAGCACTTATGAATACAATAATCATGAGTGGCTCCTTTCAGGTGGTCCCAGAGTGGCTCACATTCAAGGATATCCAGAATTGACAACGTTGCTTCGGTCAGTTGAAACTGCCCAAACAAGTCGCACTTACTCAATTCAACAGTAAAGTCAGTGCTCAAGTTAGGGTAATATAAATGACTTCTTCACAGCAGAAAATCCTCTTCATTCTTCATAAATTCTCATTTCCTGTGCTGGAGATGATTTTTGACACGAGAGGACAGCAAGACTACCCCAACAATTAGCACTTACTGAACTCACAACTCAAGTCAGTGCTTATGTTAGAGTAGTGATGGTGACCAGTTTCTCAAATCATCTACCCATTTAAAAAAGCTGATAAAGTAACACACAAAACAACCCAAAAGAGAGCACTTATGAACACAACAACCATGAGTGTCTCCCTTTGAGATGATCTGCATGTCATACACATCACACGTATCTTCAGTTACAGTCCAGAACATTTGTCATTTACAACCGAAACAACAAGAAGCACTTACTGAATTCAAAGTCCAGTCAATGCTCAAGTTGGTCCAATGAGACAGACATCTAATGAGCAGCATCCCTTACTTGCCTCTTCTGTAGTCCACATGAATCCTTGTGCTGTCTTCTGTGTTGTGTCTCCATCACCGCCGCTGTGGTGTTTGCTGAACAGGTTTGGCCATCTTAAATACTGAAAGCCACCACTCCCTCCACCTTGTTTTGCACAAAGTTTCAATGGTCCAGGCATTGATCAGCCTAACGACTGTGCCATAGTGGCCAAAGTACCACCGTCACATTTTAAATGCGGGTCGTTAGACCGTGATGAAATTGCAAAAACATTTGAATGAGGTGACTTGGAGCAGCTTCTTCAAGTCGAAACAACCGAAACAACAAGAAGCACTCACTGAATTAAAAGTCAAGTCAATGCTCAAGTTGGTCCAATGAGACAGACATCTAATGAGCACATGAATCCTTGTGCTGTCTTCTGTGTTGTGACTCCATCACAGCCGCTGTGGTGTTTGCTGAACAGATTTGGCCTTCTTAAATACTCAGAGCCACCACTTTCCTTACTTGGAATTGCACAACGTTGCAGAGGTCCAAAACACTACCCCAACAAGAAGCACTTGCTACATCCATAAACAGAGTCAGTGTTCCTGTTAGGGTGGTATTAACAACCATGTCTGCACCAGGGAATCATCCACAAAAGGCTGATTTTTAGTGATAACTCTGATTGTGTTGCTTGTAAAGTGCTGTCTCTCCTACGGAAATCAAGTCCTGCTCAGAAAAAGTACCAGCAAGAAACATTGACACAACCAAGACAACCCAAAAGAGAAGCACTTATGAATACAATAATCATGAGTGGCTCCTTTCAGGTGGTCCGAGAGTGGCTCACATTCAAGGATATCCAGAATTGACAACGTTGCTTCGGTCAGTTGAAACTGCCCAAACAAGTCGCACTTACTCAATTCAACAGTAAAGTCAGTGCTCAAGTTAGGGTAATATAAATGACTTCTTCACAGCAGAAAATCCTCTTCATTCTTCATAAATTCTCATTTCCTGTGCTGGAGATGATTTTTGACACGAGAGGACAGCAAGACTACCCCGACAATTAGCACTTACTGAACTCACAACTCAAGTCAGTGCTTATGTTAGAGTAGTGATGGTGACCAGTTTCTCAAATCATCTACCCATTTAAAAAAGCTGAAAAAGTAACACACAAAACAACCCAAAAGAGAGCACTTATGAACACAACAACCATGAGTGTCTCCCTTTGAGATGATCTGCATGTCATACACATCACACGTATCTTCAGTTACAGTCCAGAACATTTGTCATGTACAACCGAAACAACAAGAAGCACTTACTGAATTCAAAGTCAAGTCAATGCTCAAGTTGGTCCAATGAGACAGACATCTGATGAGCACATGAATCCTTGTGCTGTCTTCTGTGTTGTGTCTCCATCACAGCCGCTGTGGTGTTTGCTGAACAGGTTTGGCCATCTTAAAAACTCAAAGCCACCACTTTCCTGACTCGGATTTGCACAACGTTGCAGAGGTCTAAAACACTACCCCAACAAGAAGCACTTGCTACATCCATAAACAGAGTCAGTGTTCCTGTTAGGGTGGTATTAACAACCATGTCTGCACCAGGAAATCATCCACAAAAGGCTGATTTTTAGTGATAACTCTGATTGTGTTGCTTGTAAAGTGCTGTCTCATCCATCCATCCATCTTCTTCCGCTTCATCCGAGGTCGGGTCGCGGGGGCAGCTCTCTCAGCAGTGATGTCCAGACCTCCCGATCCACGCACACCTCCTCCAAACTGTCTGGGGGGATCCCGAGGCGTTCCCAGGCCAGCCGAGAGACATAGTCCCTCCAGCGTGTCCTAGGTCTTCCCCGGGGTCTCCTCCCAGTGGGACGTGCCTGGAACACCTCCCGAGGGAGGCGTCCAGGGGGCATCCGAAACAGATGCCCAAGCCACCTAAGCTGGCTCCTCTCAATGCGGAGTAGCAGCGGGTCTACTCCGAGCTCCTCCCGGGTGACCGAGCTCCTCACCCTATCTCTAAGGGAGCGCCCAGCCACCCTGCGGAGGAAACTCATTTCGGCCGCTTGTATCCGCGATCTTGTCCTTTCGGTCATGATCCAATTTTCATGACCATAGGTGAGGGTGGGAACGTAGATCGACCGGTAAATCGAGAGCTTTGCCTTCTGACTCAGCTCCTTCTTCCCCACAACAGTCCGATACAACGCCCGCATCACTGCAGACGCTGCACCGATCCGTCTGTCAATCTCTCGCTCCATCCGCCCCCCACTCGTGAACAAGACCCCGAGATACCTGAACTCCTCCACTTGGGGGAGGGACACCCCACCGACCTGAAGGGGGCAAAGTACCTTTTTCCGGTCGAGAACCATGGCCTCGGATTTGGAGGAGCTGATCCCCATCCCGGCCGCTTCACACTCGGCTGCGAACCGCCCCAGTGCGCACTGAAGGTCCTGATTCGATGAAGCCAACAGGACAACGTCATCTGCAAACAGCAGAGACGAGATCCTGTGGTTCCCGAACCGGACTCCTTCAGGCCCCTGACTGCGCCTAGAAATTCTGTCCATAAAGATAACGAACAGAACCGGAGACAAAGGGCAGCCCTGGCGGAGACCGACGCGCACCGGGAACAGGTCCGACTTACTGCCGGCTATACGGACCAAACTCCTACTGTGGTCATACAGGGATCGGACCGCCCTTAACAAAGGGCCCCGAACCCCATATTCCCCCAGAACCCTCCACAAGACACCCCGAGGGACACGGTCAAACGCCTTCTCCAAGTCCACAAAACACATGTGGACTGGTTGGGCGAACTCCCATGAACCCTCGAGGATCTGCTGGAGGGTATAGAGCTGGTCCAGTGTTCCGCGACCAGGACGAAAACCACACTGCTCCTCCTGGATCCGAGGTTCGACTAGCGGCCGGATTCTCCTCTCCAGTACCCTGGAATAGACTTGTAAAGTGCTGTCTCTCCTACGGAAATCAAGTCCTGCTCAGAAAAAGTACCAGCAAGAAACATTGACACAACCAAGACAATCCAAAAGAGAAGCACTTATGAATACAATAATCATGAGTGGCTCCTTTCAGGTGGTCCCAGAGTGGCTCACATTCAAGGATATCCAGAATTGACAACGTTGCTTCGGTCAGTTGAAACTGCCCAAACAAGTCGCACTTACTCAATTCAACAGTAAAGTCAGTGCTCAAGTTAGGGTAATATAAATGACTTCTTCACAGCAGAAAATCCTCTTCATTCTTCATAAATTCTCATTTCCTGTGCTGGAGATGATTTTTGACACGAGAGGACAGCAAGACTACTCCAACAATTAGCACTTACTGAACTCACAACTCAAGTCAGTGCTTATGTTAAGAGTAGTGATGGTGACCAGTTTCTCAAATCATCTACCCATTTAAAAAAGCTGAAAAAGTAACACACAAAACAACCCAAAAGAGAGCACTTATGAACACAACAACCATGAGTGTCTCCCTTTGAGATGATCTGCATGTCATACACATCACACGTATCTTCAGTTACAGTCCAGAACATTTGTCATGTACAACCGAAACAACAAGAAGCACTTACTGAATTCAAAGTCAAGTCAATGCTCAAGTTGGTCCAATGAGACAGACATCTAATGAGCAGCATCCCTTACTTGCCTCTTCTGTAGTGCACATGAATCCTTGTGCTGTCTTCTGTGTTGTGTCTCCATCACCGCCGCTGTGGTGTTTGCTGAACAGGTTTGGCCATCTTAAATACTGAAAGCCACCACTCCCTCCACCTTGTTTTGCACAAAGTTTCAATGGTCCAGGTATCGATCAGCCTAACGACTGTGCCATAGTGGCCAAAGTACCACCGTCACATTTTAAATGTGGGTCGTTAGACCGTGATGAGATTGCAAAAACATTTGAATGAGGTGACTTGGAGCAGCTTCTTCAAGTCGAAACAACCGAAACAACAAGAAGCACTCACTGAATTAAAAGTCAAGTCAATGCTCAAGTTGGTTCAATGAGACAGACATCTAATGAGCACATGAATCCTTGTGCTGTCTTCTGTGTTGTGACTCCATCACAGCGGCTGTGGTGTTTGCTGAACAGATTTGGCCATCTTAAATACTCAGAGCCACCACTTTCCTGACTCAGATTTGCACAACGTTGCAGAGGTCCAAAACACTACCCCAACAAGAAGCACTTGCTACATCCATAAACAGAGTCAGTGTTCCTGTTAGGGTCGTATTAACAACCATGTCTGCACCACAAAATCATCCACAAAAAGGGCATTTTTAGTGGTAACTCTGATTGTGTTGCTTGTAAAGTGCTGTCTCTCCTACGGAAATCAAGTCCTGCTCAGAAAAAGTACCAGCAAGAAACATTGAAACAACCAAGACAACCCAAAAGAGAAGCACTTATGAATACAATAATCATGAGTGGCTCCTTTCAGGTGGTCCGAGAGTGGCTCACATTCAAGGATATCCAGAATTGACAACGTTGCTTCGGTCAGTTGAAACTGCCCAAACAAGTCGCACTTACTCAATTCAACAGTAAAGTCAGTGCTCAAGTTAGGGTAATATAAATGACTTCTTCACAGCAGAAAATCCTCTTCATTCTTCATAAATTCTCATTTCCTGTGCTGGAGATGATTTTTGACACGAGAGGACAGCAAGACTACCCCAACAATTAGCACTTACTGAACTCACAACTCAAGTCAGTGCTTATGTTAGAGTAGTGATGGTGACCAGTTTCTCAAATCATCTACTCATGTAAAAAAGCTGAAAAAGTAACACACAAAACAACCCAAACGAGAGCACTTATGAACACAACAACCATGAGTGTCTCCCTTTGAGATGATCTGCATGTCATACACATCACACGTATCTTCAGTTACAGTCCAGAACATTTGTCATGTACAACCGAAACAACAAGAAGCACTTACTGAATTCAAAGTCAAGTCAATGCTCAAGTTGGTCCAATGAGACAGACATCTGATGAGCACATGAATCCTTGTGCTGTCTTCTGTGTTGTGTCTCCATCACAGCCGCTGTGGTGTTTGCTGAACAGATTTGGCCATCTTAAATACTCAGAGCCACCACTTTCCTTACTTGGATTTGCACAACGTTGCAGATGTAAAAAACACTACCTCAACAAGAAGCACTTGCTACATCCATAAACAGAGTCAGTGTTCCTGTTAGGGTCGGACTAACAACCATGTCTGCACTCGGAAATCATCGACAAAAAGGGCATTTTTAGTGATAACTCTGATTGTGTTGCTTGTAAAGTGCTGTCTCTCCTACGGAAATCAAATCCTGCTCAGAAAAAGTACCAGCAAGAAACATTGACACAACCAAGACAACCCAAAAGAGAAGCACTTATGAATACAATAATCATGAGTGGCTCCTTTCAGGTGGTCCCAGAGTGGCTCACATTCAAGGATATCCAGAATTGACAACGTTGCTTCGGTCAGTTGAAACTGCCCAAACAAGTCGCACTTACTCAATTCAACAGTAAAGTCAGTGCTCAAGTTAGGGTAATATAAATGACTTCTTCACAGCAGAAAATCCTCTTCATTCTTCATAAATTCTCATTTCCTGTGCTGGAGATGATTTTTGACACGAGAGGACAGCAAGACTACCCCAACAATTAGCACTTACTGAACTCACAACTCAAGTCAGTGCTTATGTTAGAGTAGTGATGGTGACCAGTTTCTCAAATCATCTACCCATTTAAAAAAGCTGATAAAGAAACACACAAAACAACCCAAAAGAGAGCACTTATGAACACAACAACCATGAGTGTCTCCCTTTGAGATGATCTGCATGTCATACACATCACACGTATCTTCAGTTACAGTCCAGAACATTTGTCATGTACAACCGAAACAACAAGAAGCACTTACTGAATTCAAAGTCCAGTCAATGCTCAAGTTGGTCCAATGAGACAGACATCTAATGAGCAGCATCCCTTACTTGCCTCTTCTGTCGTCCACCTGAATCCTTGTGCTGTCTTCTGTGTTGTGTCTCCATCACCGCCGCTGTGGTGTTTGCTGAACAGATTTGGCCATCTTAAATACTCAAAGCCACCACTTTCCTGACTCGGATTTGCACAACGTTGCAGAGGTCCAAAACACTACCCCAACAAGAAGCACTTGCTACATCCATAAACAGAGTCAGTGTTCCTGTTAGGGTGGTATTAACAACCATGTCTGCACCAGGGATTCATCCACAAAGGGCTGATTTTTAGTGATAACTCTGATTGTGTTGCTTGTAAAGTGCTGTCTCTCCTACGGAAATCAAGTCCTGCTCAGAAAAAGTACCAGCAAGAAACATTGACACAACCAAGACAACCCAAAAGAGAAGTACTTATGAATACAATAATCATGAGTGGCTCCTTTCAGGTGGTCCCAGAGTGGCTCACATTCAAGGATATCCAGAATTGACAACGTTGCTTCGGTCAGTTGAAACTGCCCAAACAAGTCGCACTTACTCAATTCAACAGTAAAGTCAGTGCTCAAGTTAGGGTAATATAAATGACTTCTTCACAGCAGAAAATCCTCTTCATTCTTCATAAATTCTCATTTCCTGTGCTGGAGATGATTTTTGACACGAGAGGACAGCAAGACTACCCCAACAATTAGCACTTACTGAACTCACAACTCAAGTCAGTGCTTATGTTAGAGTAGTGATGGTGACCAGTTTGTCAAATCATCTACCCATTTAAAAAAGCTGAAAAAGTAACACACAAAACAACCCAAAAGAGAGCACTTATGAACACAACAACCATGAGTGTCTCCCTTTGAGATGATCTGCATGTCATACACATCACACGTATCTTCACTTACAGTCCAGAACATTTGTCATGTACAACCGAAACAACAAGAAGCACTTACTGAATTCAAAGTCAAGTCAATGCTCAAGTTGGTCCAATGAGACAGACATCTGATGAGCACATGAATCCTTGTGCTGTCTTCTGTGTTGTGTCTCCATCACAGCCGCTGTGGTGTTTGCTGAACAGATTTGGCCATCTTAAATACTCAGAGCCACCACTTTCCTTACTTGGATTTGCACAACATTGCAGATGTAAAAACACTACCTCAACAAGAAGCACTTGCTACATCCATAAACAGAGTCAGTGTTCCTGTTAGGGTGGTATTAACAACCCTGTCTGCACCATGAAATCATCCACAAAAAGGGCATTTTTAGTGATAACTCTGATTGTGTTGCTTGTAAAGTGCTGTCTCTCCTACGGAAATCAAGTCCTGCTCAGAAAAAGTACCAGCAAGAAACATTGACACAACCAAGACAACCCAAAAGAGAAGCACTTATGAATACAATAATCATGAGTGGCTCCTTTCAGGTGGTCCGAGAGTGGCTCACATTCAAGGATATCCAGAATTGACAACGTTGTTTCGGTCAGTTGAAACTGCCCAAACAAGTCGCACTTACTCAATTCAACAGTAAAGTCAGTGCTCAAGTTAGGGTAATATAAATGACTTCTTCACAGCAGAAAATCCTCTTCATTCTTCATAAATTCTCATTTCCTGTGCTGGAGATGATTTTTGACACGAGAGGACAGCAAGACTACCCAACAATTAGCACTTACTGAACTCACAACTCAAGTCAGTGCTTATGTTAGAGTAGTGATGGTGACCAGTTTCTCAAATCATCTACCCATTTAAAAAAGCTGAAAAAGTAACACACAAAACAACCCAAAAGAGAGCACTTATGAACACAACAACCATGAGTGTCTCCCTTTGAGATGATCTGCATGTCATACACATCACACGTATCTTCACTTACAGTCCAGAACATTTGTCATGTAGAACCGAAAGAACAAGAAGCACTTACATTGAAAGCCACCACTTTCCTTACTTGGAATTGCACAACGTTGCAGAGGTCCAAAACACTACCCCAACAAGAAGCACTTGCTACATCCATAAACAGAGTCAGTGTTCCTGTTAGGGTGGTATTAACAACCCTGTCTGCACCAGGAAATCATCCACAAAAAGGGCATTTTTAGTGATAACTCTGATTGTGTTGCTTGTAAAGTGCTGTCTCTCCTACGGAAATCAAGTCCTGCTCAGAAAAAGTACCAGCAAGAAACATTGACACAACCAAGACAACCCAAAAGAGAAGCACTTATGAATACAATAATCATGAGTGGCTCCTTTCAGGTGGTCCGAGAGTGGCTCACATTCAAGGATATCCAGAATTGACAACGTCGCTTCGGTCAGTTGAAACTGCCCAAACAAGTCGCACTTACTCAATTCAACAGTAAAGTCAGTGCTCAAGTTAGGGTAATATAAATGACTTCTTCACAGCAGAAAATCCTCTTCATTCTTCATAAATTCTCATTTCCTGTGCTGGAGATGATTTTTGACACGAGAGGACAGCAAGACTACCCCAACAATTAGCACTTACTGAACTCACAACTCAAGTCAGTGCTTATGTTAGAGTAGTGATGGTGACCAGTTTCTCAAATCATCTACCCATTTAACAAAGCTGAAAAAGTAACACACAAAACAACCCAAAAGAGAGCACTTATGAACACAACAACCATGAGTGTCTCCCTTTGAGATGATCTGCATGTCATACACATCACACGTATCTTCAGTTACAGTCCCGAACATTTGTCATGTACAACCGAAACAAGAAGAAGCACTTACATTGGAAGCCACCACTTTCCTTACTTGGAATTGCACAACGTTGCAGAGGTCCAAAACACTACCCCAACAAGAAGCACTTGCTACATCCATAAACAGAGTCAGTGTTCCTGTTAGGGTGGTATTAACAACCCTGTCTGCACCATGAAATCATCCACAAAAAGGGCATTTTTAGTGATAACTCTGATTGTGTTGCTTGTAAAGTGCTGTCTCTCCTACGGAAATCAAGTCCTGCTCAGAAAAAGTACCAGCAAGAAACATTGACACAACCAAGACAACCCAAAAGAGAAGCACTTATGAATACAATAATCATGAGTGGCTCCTTTCAGGTGGTCCGAGAGTGGCTCACATTCAAGGATATCCAGAATTGACAACGTCGCTTCGGTCAGTTGAAACTGCCCAAACAAGTCGCACTTACTCAATTCAACAGTAAAGTCAGTGCTCAAGTTAGGGTAATATAAATGACTTCTTCACAGCAGAAAATCCTCTTCATTCTTCATAAATTCTCATTTCCTGTGCTGGAGATGATTTTTGACACGAGAGGACAGCAAGACTACCCAACAACTAGCACTTACTGAACTCACAACTCAAGTCAGTGCTTATGTTAGAGTAGTGATGGTGACCAGTTTCTCAAATCATCTACCCATTTAACAAAGCTGAAAAAGTAACACACAAAACAACCCAAAAGAGAGCACTTATGAACACAACAACCATGAGTGTCTCCCTTTGAGATGATCTGCATGTCATACACATCACACGTATCTTCAGTTACAGTCCCGAACATTTGTCATGTACAACCGAAACAAGAAGAAGCACTTACATTGAAAGCCACCACTTTCCTTACTTGGAATTGCACAACGTTGCAGAGGTCCAAAACACTACCCCAACAAGAAGCACTTGCTACATCCATAAACAGAGTCAGTGTTCCTGTTAGGGTGGTATTAACAACCCTGTCTGCACCAGGAAATCATCCACAAAAAGGGCATTTTTAGTGATAACTCTGATTGTGTTGCTTGTAAAGTGCTGTCTCTCCTACGGAAATCAAGTCCTGCTCAGAAAAAGTACCAGCAAGAAACATTGACACAACCAAGACAACCCAAAAGAGAAGCACTTATGAATACAATAATCATGAGTGGCTCCTTTCAGGTGGTCCGAGAGTGGCTCACATTCAAGGATATCCAGAATTGACAACGTCGCTTCGGTCAGTTGAAACTGCCCAAACAAGTCGCACTTACTCAATTCAACAGTAAAGTCAGTGCTCAAGTTAGGGTAATATAAATGACTTCTTCACAGCAGAAAATCCTCTTCATTCTTCATAAATTCTCATTTCCTGTGCTGGAGATGATTTTTGACATGAGAGGACAGCAAGACTACCCCCAACAATTAGCACTTACTGAACTCACAACTCAAGTCAGTGCTTATGTTAGAGTAGTGATGGTGACCAGTTTCTCAAATCATCTACCCATTTAAAAAAGCTGATAAAGTAACACACAAAACAACCCAAAAGAGAGCACTTATGAACACAACAACCATGAGTGTCTCCCTTTGAGATGATCTGCATGTCATACACATCACACGTATCTTCACTTACAGTCCAGAACATTTGTCATGTACAACCGAAACAACAAGAAGCACTTACTGAATTCAAAGTCAAGTCAATGCTCAAGTTGGTCCAATGAGACAGACATCTGATGAGCACATGAATCCTTGTGCTGTCTTCTGTGTTGTGTCTCCATCACAGCCGCTGTGGTGTTTGCTGAACAGATTTGGCCATCTTAAATACTCAGAGCCACCACTTTCCTTACTTGGATTTGCACAACATTGCAGATGTAAAAAACACTACCTCAACAAGAAGCACTTGCTACATCCATAAACAGAGTCAGTGTTCCTGTTAGGGTGGTATTAACAACCCTGTCTGCACCATGAAATCATCCACAAAAAGGGCATTTTTAGTGATAACTCTGATTGTGTTGCTTGTAAAGTGCTGTCTCTCCTACGGAAATCAAGTCCTGCTCAGAAAAAGTACCAGCAAGAAACATTGACACAACCAAGACAACCCAAAAGAGAAGCACTTATGAATACAATAATCATGAGTGGCTCCTTTCAGGTGGTCCGAGAGTGGCTCACATTCAAGGATATCCAGAATTGACAACGTTGTTTCGGTCAGTTGAAACTGCCCAAACAAGTCGCACTTACTCAATTCAACAGTAAAGTCAGTGCTCAAGTTAGGGTAATATAAATGACTTCTTCACAGCAGAAAATCCTCTTCATTCTTCATAAATTCTCATTTCCTGTGCTGGAGATGATTTTTGACACGAGAGGACAGCAAGACTACCCAACAATTAAGCACTTACTGAACTCACAACTCAAGTCAGTGCTTATGTTAGAGTAGTGATGGTGACCAGTTTCTCAAATCATCTACCCATTTAAAAAAGCTGAAAAAGTAACACACAAAACAACCCAAAAGAGAGCACTTATGAACACAACAACCATGAGTGTCTCCCTTTGAGATGATCTGCATGTCATACACATCACACGTATCTTCACTTACAGTCCAGAACATTTGTCATGTAGAACCGAAAGAACAAGAAGCACTTACATTGAAAGCCACCACTTTCCTTACTTGGAATTGCACAACGTTGCAGAGGTCCAAAACACTACCCCAACAAGAAGCACTTGCTACATCCATAAACAGAGTCAGTGTTCCTGTTAGGGTGGTATTAACAACCCTGTCTGCACCAGGAATCATCCACAAAAAGGGCATTTTTAGTGATAACTCTGATTGTGTTGCTTGTAAAGTGCTGTCTCTCCTACGGAAATCAAGTCCTGCTCAGAAAAAGTACCAGCAAGAAACATTGACACAACCAAGACAACCCAAAAGAGAAGCACTTATGAATACAATAATCATGAGTGGCTCCTTTCAGGTGGTCCGAGAGTGGCTCACATTCAAGGATATCCAGAATTGACAACGTCGCTTCGGTCAGTTTGAAACTGCCCAAACAAGTCGCACTTACTCAATTCAACAGTAAGTCAGTGCTCAGTTAGGGTAATATAATGACTTCTTCACAGCAGAAATCCTCTTCATTCTTCATAAATTCTCATTTCCTGTGCCTGGAGATGATTTTTGACACGAGAGGACAGCAAGACTACCCCAACAATTAGCACTTACTGAACTCACAACTCAAGTCAGTGCTTATGTTAGAGTAGTGATGGTGACCAGTTTCTCATGCATCTACCCATTTAACAAAGCTGAATAAGTAACACACAAAACAACCCAAAAGAGAGCACTTATGAAACACAAACAAACCATGAGTGTCTCCCTTTGAGATGATCCTGCATGTCATACACATCACACGTATAATGCTCAAGTTGGTCCAATGAGACAGACATCTAATGAGCAGCATCCCTTACTTGCCTCTTCTGTAGTCCACATGAATCCTTGTGCTGTCTTCTGTGTTGTGTCTCCATCACCGCCGCTGTGGTGTTTGCTGAACAGGTTTGGCCATCTTAAATACTGAAAGCCACCACTCCCTCCACCTTGTTTTGCACAAAGTTTCAATGGTCCAGGCATTGATCAGCCTAACGACTGTGCCATAGTGGCCAAAGTACCACCGTCACATTTTAAATGCGGGTCGTTAGACCGTGATGAAATTGCAAAAACATTTGAATGAGGTGACTTGGAGCAGCTTCTTCAAGTCGAAACAACCGAAACAACAAGAAGCACTCACTGAATTAAAAGTCAAGTCAATGCTCAAGTTGGTCCAATGAGACAGACATCTAATGAGCACATGAATCCTTGTGCTGTCTTCTGTGTTGTGACTCCATCACAGCCGCTGTGGTGTTTGCT